>NW_011467777.1:0-526 GCF_000754665.1 Bison bison bison | reverse complement strand
GTTTTTTTTTTTTTTAGGTAGTCTGTTTGAACTTCCAGTAAGTGAAGAATGTTTACTCATTACCTAAGTATATCTTAAAAAAATTTTTTTTAATTGTGGTATAGTAAATATACTGGTATATCTGTTTTAATTCTTTGAAAAATAATGAATGGTTTGTGCATCTTTTGAAATTCCGTAGGCTGTTTATGAGATAGGAATTGTTCGCCAGTTCCCATTCTCCTCTGCTTTGCAACGAATGTGTGTGGTGGCCAGGGTGCTCGGGGACAGAAAGATGGATGCCTACATGAAAGGGGCACCAGAAGTCATTGCTGGTCTTTGTAAGCCTGAAACAGGTAAGGACGCAGCAAGGCTTTGAGTGAAATTCTGGTATTTGTGTAAGCTGGTAATCACAGTTCTAACAATGACCTCCATTTTCTCTTTTTTAAAAGTTCCTGTTGATTTTGAAAAAGTTTTGGAAGATTATACCAAACAGGGCTTCCGTGTGATTGCTCTTGCACACAGAAAATTGGAGTCAAAACTGACATGG
>NW_011467776.1:0-534 GCF_000754665.1 Bison bison bison | reverse complement strand
GAGCGCGTCATTGCTCTCGAGTCATGGTAGGGGAACCTGGCCTCGAGACGTGTTGAAGAAGGTCTCTCGAGGTCTTTCTCGGGTTGAGGCAGGAAACCCTGGCTTCCCTCGACTTGTGCAGGTGACCTCAGGGGGCTTCTCATGGTGGCTCTGAGAAGTCAGGGAAACTGGAGTTGGGGGGGGGCTTCTCGGGACTCCACGGGGTTTGGTGCATTGGAAGAGGGCCTCATCTCCAGTTGAGGCAGGAACCTCAGGGTTCCTCTGATTTCAGACTCGGATCGCAGGGTCCCTGCAGACTGGGGACAGGAGAGTCAGGCCTCGTCTTGGGTTGAGGCATGGAACTCCGCTTGCCTCTCGAGGTGTCCCCGGGGAGAGAGACCACTTGTCGAGCGGTATTTGGAACCTGGGGGTCTTTTCCGGACGATGCACGGGCGAGTCACTGCCCCTTCGTGTTGACTTCATTCACAGGGTGGAGTTCGGAGAGGTGTCCGGGCATCGGGTTCTTACCAAGAGGGGACCGGGAAATCGGGGTGC
>NW_011467775.1:0-521 GCF_000754665.1 Bison bison bison | reverse complement strand
ACTAATTCTCTTCTATTGGGTTTTTCTATCTTTTCTTATTTAACTTCGGACTCTGCATAAATGAGGTAAATGAGTCATTTTTCAGCTGTCTTCCAAATATTTCTCAATTGTCATTTTATAATTCCGTGTTTATTTTCTATTCAGTCATGCAGGAGTTTTACTACAAAAAAAAGTTATGTAAATTTCCCTTTTAAGCTTCTGGACAAAGAACATGTAAAATAAGAAATTTTAAAGGTGGCCCAAAACTCTAGGAAGCTAGAGGGTGTGGTTAAAAGAATCGGGAGAGGTCAACACTCTCTGACTTGCTCCCCATACTCCCCTAGAGGTGTCAGGATGAGGCTTTGTGAGGTCAAGGCTCACCAGGGCCTCCATTGGCTGTGCAAGTGGCTTGCTGACCTCATAAAGTGTAAGGGTGTGGCCACCTGGGGAAGGGTATATATAGGGGTACTCAGGGGCTCTGAAGTAGACCACTGCGAGTCTTCAAAATTACTAAGGTGACTGGGAAGGCTGTAGAGCACTGG
>NW_011467774.1:0-510 GCF_000754665.1 Bison bison bison | reverse complement strand
GGGTATTGGAAGGAGAGATGGCCTAGGCGACTATTTATATGCTAATCAGAGATGTAAAGAATAATAGTATGAGGAGAGCTCAGTAGGAAAATTCGGTGGAGAAAAGGGACTGAGTACCTTGGTTCACGCGGAAGACCAATCAAACTTCAAGACAAGAAGTTTGCACCACTTACGTAGGCCGCAGGCACCCTCTCGAATAGCGAAAGGTGCCTCAGCCTAGACACCTTCTCTAGTGGGTCTTAGCAGCCCAGGCATAATTAGTAAGCGTAGTGGGTTCCACGCTCTAGATGGAGACTCAGCTGGAAGTTAAAGGGAAGAATGACAAGGAACTTTATGAATTGGAGCTGTAAGTTAACTCTTTGACAGAGAGAGCGAGATGGTGGTGGGGGACAGCCCCCAGTGAAATCAGAGGTGAGAACACAAAGCAATACAGTAGGCAGACTCCGGTTTTTTTGGGGGGGAGATGCTCGAGAATATCCGGGTGGACTCCTGAGGCTCGATCCCGCATTT
>NW_011467773.1:0-512 GCF_000754665.1 Bison bison bison | reverse complement strand
TGGAGTGGGACATTGGCTTCTGGACACAAGCCTAGATGAGGTCTATTGGCCCTGCAGTCACTCGAGAGCAATCCCCAGCTTTCCTCCGCAACTCGAATGGAAGATTGGACTTCCCTGGGCCAACACAAGAGGCATCCTGAATTCCCCGTCGTAACTCGAGAATCCCGCCGCAACTCGAGAAAACCACGTCGGTTCCCCGTCATCGCAAGACTGAAGCCCTTTCCCGCTACAGCGTCTCAGGGAGTAAGTCCCACGTGAGGAATTGGAGGTCGAAACGGTACTTGGCACCCCGTTGATGCGCCCCACAAAGTTCCCCGGCATCCCGGTCTCCCTGGAGAGGAACACCGAGGTTTTCCGGCACCACTTCCTCTGAGCCCCTTCTACCCTCCTGATCTCCACAGGAGGGTCGACTGCCCTGCTTGGTCTGGAAGGGGTTCCCGACCTTCCGGTCGCACCTCAGGATGAGGCCGGTCTGACGACGACATTCCAGACGTGGCCTCGTGGGTGCTTCC
>NW_011467772.1:0-526 GCF_000754665.1 Bison bison bison | reverse complement strand
CCGGGAAATCGGGGTGCTTCGCAATGTGGAAGCACCCACGAGGCCACGTCTGGAATGTCGTCGTGAGACCAGCCTCATCCTGAGGTGCGACCGGAAGGCGGGAACCCTTCCAGACAAAGCAGGGGAGTCGACCCTCCTGTGGAGATCAGGAGGGTAGAAGGGGCTCAGAGGAAGTGGTGCCGGAAAACCTCGGTGTTCCTCTCCAGGGAGACCGGGATGCCGGGGAACTTGGTGGGGGCCCATCAAGGGTGCCAAGTACCGTTTCGACCTCCAATTCCTAACGTGGGACTTCTCGTGAGACGCTGTAGCGGGAAAGGGCTTCATCTTGCGATGACGGGGGAACCACGTGGTTTTTCTCGAGTTGCGGCGGGATTCTCGAGTTACGACGGGGAATTCGGGATGCCTCTTGTGTTGGCCCAGGGAAGTCCAATCTTCCATTCGAGTTGCGAAGGAAAGCTGGGGATTGCTCTCGAGTGACTGCAGGGCCAATAGACCTCATCTAGGCTTGTGTCCAGAAGCCAATGTT
>NW_011467771.1:0-567 GCF_000754665.1 Bison bison bison | reverse complement strand
CACACTGACACATACATCAATCCAGACAGACAGACAGACATCTTCCAGTTTTCCGCCTGAGATGGAAAAGGTTTCTTTGAGCCGTTTTTTTTCTGGGGAGTGGGGGTGGGGCTGGCGGCCAGGCAGGCTTTGGGAAGGAGCTAAGTGTTTGGAATTGCATATGAAAGACCAGCTTCCGGGTTGCAAGGAATCAAGTTTCCTTGGAAACCAACTTTGTCCGGTTCTAGAGAATATCATGGCCCTCCTAGGTCAGGTCATCTTTCCTTTCCGTAGTCCTCGCTGGATCCCTGAATTCTAGACAGCTTGGATTGCCTCTGTGGGCTGGATGGATTGTCCTCCCGTTTCACCGGGCGGCGGGAGCGAGGTCCCAGAGGCTCTCCTGGAACCGGGCGTGGGGGCGGGGCTCACCGGGAGCCCGTGGTGAAGGTGGGCAGCGCACCGGGAGCGCGCCCGGGGCGGGGCGAAGCCGGGCGGCGCGGGTCGGGAACCGGGTCGCGGCGGGGATGGGGGGCGGTCCCAGTTGTGCTCCGGGGATCCCCACTGCGGCTGGGAAGGCACCGGGAGCAT
>NW_011467770.1:0-509 GCF_000754665.1 Bison bison bison | reverse complement strand
GCTGGTGCTGCTGCTGGGGTTATTCCCGGGGCTGTCCTGAGAGCCTGTGGAGCTTCGGGGGAGAGAAAAACGACCTTTAACTGGCACCCCTGTGCAAACACACACCCCTCCACAAGAGCTACTGATAGAAACAGGCACCCAGCAACACCCGCGCCTCAACCTCGCAGCTGACAGTTGGAGTCTCCTTCACCAACCACACTCCACACGAGCAATGCAGGCCCCCGGTGTCAGACAACCGCACCGGGAAGCTGAGATTCTCTGCCTTGAGCTCTCCCGAGAGGAGGGCTTGACTCCAGGCCAGCTGGTGCAGAGGGCGCTCTGACCCTCCCTTAGGGTCGCTGCTCGGCAGGTGACGACGCTCCAGGAGAAGACGAGCTCCCCTGCTCTGGGTAGTTCCCCCCACCTCCCACAGGGTAACTGTCCCCGGCCGTGGCAGGAGAGCGACGGTCACCGTGCTGGGCTGCTGGTCAGGTGACCACACGTGCCCCCCATCGAGTGCTGCCTGGCTC
>NW_011467769.1:0-511 GCF_000754665.1 Bison bison bison | reverse complement strand
GCGGCGGGATTCTCGAGTTACGACGGGGGAATTCAGGATACCTCGTTGTGTTGGCCCCAGGGAAGTTCAATCTTCCATTCGAGTTGGGAAGAAAAGCTGGGGATTGCTCTCGAGTGACTGGCAGGGCCAATAGACCTCATCTAGGCTTGTGTCCAGAAGCCAATGTTCCTCTCCAGGGGCGACAGGGAGTCTCGGGGTTGCATTCCAGACCACACCCCGGGGAGACAGGCATTCATCTCGAGTGGAAGCAAAGAACCCCACTCTGCTCTCGAGTCGCGACGTGTATCTCTTGGAGCTCACTGGGTGGACTAAAGGGAGTCAAGCCTCCTGAGGCGTTTGGAGAGAAGTCGCGAGATTGGTCTCTAGCCCGTGCAGGAGACGAAGGCCCTTCATCTCGGGATGACGGGGGAGTCTCGGGGTTGTTCTCGAGCGGCGGCCCCAGTGTGCGCTTTCTCACGAGGTACGACGGCGAGGTCAGTGAGCCTCTAGTGGGGCGCCAGGGAAGTCGGGT
>NW_011467768.1:0-560 GCF_000754665.1 Bison bison bison | reverse complement strand
GAAGCACCCACGAGGCCACGTCTGGAATGTCGTCGTGAGACCGGCCTCATCCTGAGGTGCGACCGGAAGTCGGGAACCCCTTCCAGACAAAGCAGGGGAGTCGACCCTCCTGTGGAGATCAGGAGGGTAGAGGGGGCTCAGAGGAAGTGGTGCCGGAAAACCTCGGTGTTCCTCTCCGAGGGAGACCGGGAAGCCGGGGAACTTTGTGGGGGCGAATCAAGGGTGCCAAGTACCGTTTCGACCTCCAATTCCTCACCTGGGACTTCTCCTGAGACGCTGTAGCGGGACAGGGCTTCATCTTGCGATGACGGGGGAACCACGTGGTTTTTCTCGAGTTGCGGCGGGATTCTCGAGTTACGACGGGGAATTCAGGATGCCCCTTGTGTTGGCCCAGGGAAGTCCAATCTTCCATTCGAGTTGCGGAGGAAAGCTGGGGATTGCTCTCGAGTGACTGCAGGGCCAATAGACCTCATCTAGGCTTGTGTCCAGAAGCCAATGTTCCTCTCCAGGGGCGACCGGGATCTCGGGGTTGCATTCCAGACGCACCCGGGGAGACAGGC
>NW_011467767.1:0-507 GCF_000754665.1 Bison bison bison | reverse complement strand
TCAAAACCACTATGAGATACCTTTTCACACCAGTCAGAATGGCTGCAATCCAAAAGTCTACAAATAATAAATGCTGGAGAGGGTGTGGAGAAAAGGGAACCCTCTTACACTGTTGGTGGGAATGCAAACTAGTACAGCCACTATGGAGAACAGTGTGGAGATTCCTTAAAAAACTGGAAATAGAACTGCCTTATGATCCAGCAATCCCACTGCTGGGCATACACACTGAGGAAACCAGAAGGGAAAGAGACACGTGTACCCCAATGTTCATCGCAGCACTGTTTATAATAGCCAGGACATGGAAACAACCTAGATGTCCATCAGCAGATGAATGGATAAGAAAGCAGTGGTACATAAACACAATGGAGTATTACTCAGCCATTAAAAAGAATACATTTGAATCAGTTCTAATGAGGTGGATGAAAGTGGAGCCTATTATACAGAGTGAAGTAAGCCAGAAGGAAAAACACCAATACAGTATACTAACGCATACATATGGAATTTAGA
>NW_011467766.1:0-538 GCF_000754665.1 Bison bison bison | reverse complement strand
ACCGGGCTTCCCTGGAGCTGTCCTCCCGCCTAGAGGCAGGTGGATGTGCTGTGCGGGCTTCCCCTGTGCGTTTGGGCTCCCTAGCACAGCCGCAGCGCAGGGGAACCAGCCCATGATCAGTGAGCTCCGGGCAGTACTTTGGTCCCAGGTTTGGAGCCCAATGCCCGGAACGCGGGAGAGAAGAGGCGGGCTGCCGGCGGGAGCTTGCAAGCCTGTTACTGGGAAGGACCGAGTGAGCTTCCACACCGGCGGAGCTCCAGCTCTGCGCCCAGGCGCGATAGCACAGAGCCCCGGCCGAGAGGCTGCTCTGGGCTGGGCGAGCCTCCCCAAGCCCTGCCCAGCTTCTAGCGCTCGCGCCCGGGAAGGAGCAGGCTGCGGGAGTGTGGGAGACGTGACTGGTGCCTGACTGGTGCCTCAGCTCAGCTCTCGCCTTCCCTTCGGACCTAGGAGCCAGGCGTCCTTGCAGAGGGCTTAGGGGCTGGGGGTGTGCACACTGCCCAAGCCTCCCGCAGGGAGAGCTCTTTCCGAGGGAAAGGAA
>NW_011467765.1:0-509 GCF_000754665.1 Bison bison bison | reverse complement strand
CATCAGACTAATTTTCCACTGATGTAGGGGGCCACATTGGAAGCAATTCTTCCAGTTCCACTCGAGCTTTCAGATGATGGTGCCTGAACTGATAATTTTTGACTACAGTCTCATAAACAATTCTAAGGCAGACCACTCAGTTAAGTCATTCCTGGATTTCTGACACTCAGAAAGTGTTGAGATAGTAAGTGTTTGTTATTTTTAAACTATTCTCTGCAACTCTGCATTCAGTTGGGTATATCTTTCCCTTTCTCTTTTGCCTTACATTTCTCTGCTTTTCTCAGCTATTTGTAAGACCTTCTCAGACAACCACTTTACCTTCTTGCATTTCTTTTTCTTTGGGATGGGTTTAGTCAACAATTTTAAGCTATAAAATACGGACGTAATCTGGTATACAGCAATAGATTACCAATATCCAATACTCATGTATTGTTGTTGTTGTTCAGTCACTAAGTTGTGTCCAACTCTTTGTGACCCCTGGACTGTCACCAGCCCTCACTGTCCCTCAT
>NW_011467764.1:0-526 GCF_000754665.1 Bison bison bison | reverse complement strand
AACTAAACCACTTGAATACAAGACCTAGAATCACCCAACCACCAATCAGGACAACCCAACCCAGTGTAGGACACCTCATCCAAACAGCAAATAGGAAAAACATAGAAACCCAGTCGTCAGCAGACAGGATTACCCTTCTCAATCAGCCCTGCACATCAGAAGGAAAAGAAAGAAGAAAAAAAAACAAAAAAAACTCAGCACCAATCTCACCCAATGCAAAGCTTACACAAACCATTGGACCAAACTTAGGAGTGCAGAAACTAAAAGGAAGAAAGAATGCAAATTTGAAGGCTGGCAAAAGGAGACCTCAAACACAAGAAGATCTTTTTAAAAATGAAGAAATGACAAAGAAATGCTGCACAAACAAAGGAACAAACTGGACACACAGAAATTTAAACAAATGAAGAGGAAATAGGCAAACTGCCTGAAAAACTATTCAGAATAATGATAGTAAAGATGATCAAAAACTTTGAAAATGACATGGAGACAATGCAAGAATCAATGAGCAAACCCCTAGTTGAATTGA
>NW_011467763.1:0-556 GCF_000754665.1 Bison bison bison | reverse complement strand
CCGCGCGGCTCTGACCTTTCAGCAAAGGGGTGGAGCGGTAAAGGCCTTGAGCCCAAAGGCGAGGCCTTTCTGCGACGCCAGGTTGTGCCAACAAGGGCGGGACTACTGGTTCCCCTGCTCCACGCAGTCCCAGTTCCCCTGACCTGTGGTCCGACCCCTCCGCCGCGCCCACTGGATGTCCGATCCTTGGGGACCCAGGAGCGCGCGCAGTGGGCGTTCCCAGCCGCCACGGCGACCCCCGAGAGGACAACGGGGAAGCCCTCCCCCACCCCCCGCCCAGGAGCCGCCCCCCGCCCCCGCGCCGCCCCGCCCCCTGCCACTGCTCCCGGTGCCTTCCCCAGCCGCAGTGGGGATCCCCCGGAGCACAACTGGGACGCCCCCCATCCCCGCCGCGACCCGGTTCCCGACCCTCGCCGCCCGGCTTCGCCCCGCCCCGGGCGTGCTCCCAGTGCCGCTGCCCACCTTCACCACGGGCTCCCGGTGAGCCCCGCCCCCACGCCCGGTTCCAGGAGAGCCTCTGGGACCTCGCTCCCGCCGCCCGGTGAAACGGGAGGAC
>NW_011467762.1:0-559 GCF_000754665.1 Bison bison bison | reverse complement strand
GAAAAACCACGTGGTTCCCCCGTCATCGCAAGATGAAGCCTTTCCCGCTACAGCGTCTCAGGAGAAGTCTCACGTGAGGAATTGGAGGTCGAAACGGTACTTGGCACCCTTGATGCGCCCCCACAAAGTTCCCCGGCATCCCGGTCTCCCTGGAGAGGAACACCGAGGTTTTCCGGCACCACTTCCTCTGAGCCCCTTCTACCCTCCTGATCTCCACAGGAGGGTCGACTCCCCTGCTTGGTCTGGAAGGGGTTCCCGACCTTCCGGTCGCACCTCAGGATGAGGCGGGTCTCACGACGACATTCCAGACGTGGCCTCGTGGGTGCTTCCACGTTGCGAAGCACCCCGATTTCCCGGTCCCCTCTTGATAAGAACCCGATGCCCGGACACCTCTCCGAACTCCACCCTGTGAATGAAGTCAACACGAAGGGGCAGTGACTCGCCAGTGCGTCGTCCGGAAAAACCCCCAGGTTCCAAATACAGCTCGACAAGTGGCCTGTGTCCCCGGGGACACCTCGAGAGGCAAGCGGAGTTCCATGCCTCAACCCAAGACGAGGCC
>NW_011467761.1:0-501 GCF_000754665.1 Bison bison bison | reverse complement strand
CTTCAACGCGTCTCGAGGCCACGATTCCCCTACCACTGGCTCGGGACCAGTGACGCGCTCCCCCTCGCCACTCGCATGGAGACCCGACTTCCCTGGCGCCCACAGACCGGCTCACTGACCTCGCCGTCGTACCTCGTGAGAAACCGCACACTGGGGTCGCCGCTCGTGAAGAACCCCGAGATTCCCCCATCATCGAGAGATGAGGGCCTTCGTCTCCTGCATGGCCTAGAGACCAATCTCGCGACCTCTCTCCAAACGCCTCAGGAGGCTTGACTCCCTTGAGTCCACCCAGTGAGCTCCAAGAGATACCCGTCGCGATTCGAGAGCAGAGCGGGGTTCTTTGCTTCCACTCGAGATGAATGCCTGTCTCTCCGGGTGCGTCTGGAATGCAACCCCGAGATCCCTGTCGCCCCTGGAGAGGAACATTGGCTTCTGGACACAAGCCTAGATGAGGTCTCTTGGCCCTGCAGTCACTCGAGAGCAATCCCCAGCTTTCCTTCG
>NW_011467760.1:0-534 GCF_000754665.1 Bison bison bison | reverse complement strand
ATGGAACTCCGCTTGCCTCTCGAGGTGTCCCCGGGGAGAGAGGCCACTTGTCGAGCTGTATTTGGAACCTGGGGTTTTTTCCGGTCGATGCACGGGCGAGTCACTGCCCCTTCGTGTTGACTTCATTCACAGGGTGGAGTTCGGAGAGTTGTCCAGGCATCGGGATCTTATCTAGAGGGACCGGGAAATCGGGGTGCTTCGCAATGTGGAAGCACCCACGAGGCCACGTCTGGAATGTCGTCGTGAGACCGGCCTCATCCTGAGGTGCGACCGGAAGGTCGGGAACCCCTTCCAGACAAAGCAGGGGAGTCGACCCTCCTGTCGAGATCAGGAGGGTAGAAGGGGCACAGAGGAAGTGGTGCCGGAAAACCTCGGTGTTCCTCTCCAGGGAGACCGGGATGCCGGGGAACTTTGTGGGGGCGCATCAAGGGTGCCAAGTACCGTTTCGACCTCCAGTTCCTAACGTGGGACTTCTCCTGAGACGCTGTAGCGGGACAGGGCTTCATCTTGCGATGACGGGGGAACCACGTGGTT
>NW_011467759.1:0-586 GCF_000754665.1 Bison bison bison | reverse complement strand
TCACGAGGTACGACGGCGAGGTCAGTGAGCCTCTCGTGGGGCGCCAGGGAAGTCGGGTCTCCATGCGAGTGGCGAGGGGGAGCGCGTCATTGCTCTCGAATCATGGTAGGGAAACCTGGCCTCGAGACGTGTTGAAGAAGGTCTCTCGAGGTCTTTCTCGGGTTGAGGCAGGAAACCCTGGCTTCCCTCGACTTGTGCAGGTGACCTCAGGGGGCTTCTCATGGTGGCTCTGAGAAGTCAGGGAAACTGGAGGTGGGGGGGGTGCTCTCGGGACTCCAAGGGGTGTGGTGCATTGGAAGAGGGCCTCATCTCCAGTTGAGGCAGGAACCTCAGGGTTCCTCTGATTTCAGACTCCGATCGCAGGGCCCCTGCAGACTGGGGACAGGAGAGTCAGGCCTCGTCTTGGGTTGAGGCATGGAACTCCGCTTGCCTCTCGAGGTGTCCCCGGGGAGAGAGGCCACTTGTCGAGCGGTATTTGGAACCTGGGGGTTTTTCCGGACGATGCACGGAAAAACTATCCCTTCGTGTTGACTTCATTCACAGGGTGGAGTTCGGAGAGGTGTCCGGGCATCGGGTTCTTATCAAG
>NW_011467758.1:0-535 GCF_000754665.1 Bison bison bison | reverse complement strand
TGTCCCCCGGGGAGAGAGGCCGCTTGTCGAGCTGTATTTGGAACCGGGTTTTTTTTCCGAACGGTGCACGGAAAAACTGCCCCTTCGTGTGGACTTCATTCACAGGGTGGAGTTCGGAGAGGTGTCCGGGCATCGAGTTCTTCTAAGAGGGACCGGGAAATCGGGGTCCTACGGAACGTGGAACCACCCACCAGGCCACGTCTGGAATGTCTTCGTGAGACCGGCCTCATCCTGAGGTGCGACCGGAAAGTCGGGAACCCCTTCCAGACAAAGCAGGGGAGTCGACCCTCCTGTCCAGATCAGGAGGGGAGAAAGGGCTCAGAGGAGGGGGTGCCGGAAAACCTCAGTGTTCCTCTCGAGGGAGACCGGGATTTCGGGGAACTTTGTGGGTCGCATCAAGGGTGCCAAGTGCCCTTTCGACCTCCAATTCCTAACGTGGGACTTCTCCTGAGACGCTGTAGCGGGAAAGGGCTTCATCTTGCGATGACGGGGGAGCCACGTGGTTTTTCTCGAGTTACGGCGGGATTCTCGAGTT
>NW_011467757.1:0-604 GCF_000754665.1 Bison bison bison | reverse complement strand
GAGCAGCATGATTCATCACTGCTGAGCTCCATGCTTATTGCCTGCTGATTGCGTGGTTCGTGTCTGCTCAGCTCTTTGAGTATTGCCTCCTGAGGTCCCTGTTCGGGCGCCACCTGCCGGGGACCAGCCCCAGCTGATCCAGGGTATTCGAAGGAGAGATGGCCTAGGCGACTCTTTATATGCTCATCAGAGATATCAAGAATAATAGTATGAGGATAGTTCAGTAGGAAAATTCGGTGGACAAAAGAGACTGAGCAGCTTGGTTTACACGGGAGACCAATCAAACTTCAAGACAAGAAGTTTGTACACTTCCGTAGGCCACAGGCGCCTTCTCGAATAGGGGAAGGTGCCTCACCCTAGACACCTTCTCGAGTGGGTCCTAGCAGCCCAGGCATAATTACTAAGCGTGGTGGGTTCCGGGTTCCAGATGGAGACTCAGCTGGAAGTGAAAGGGAAGAATGACAAGGAACTTTATGAATTGGAGCTGTAAGATAACTCTTTCACAGAGAGAGCGAGATGGTGGTGGGGGACAGCACCCAGTGAAATCAGAGTTGAGAGCACAAAGCAATACAGTGGGCAGACTCTGGTTTTTTTTGGGGGGGGG
>NW_011467756.1:0-535 GCF_000754665.1 Bison bison bison | reverse complement strand
ATTCGACAGGGTGGAGTTCGAAGAGGTATCCGGGCATCGGGTTCTTATCAAGAGGGACCGGGTAATCGGGGCCTTCGGAATGTGGAACCACTCTCGAGGCCACGTCTGGAATGTCGTCGTGAGACCGGCCTCATCCTGAGGTGCGACCGGAGGTCGGGAACCCCTTCTAGACAAAGCAGGGGAGTCGACCCTCCTGTCCAGATCAGGAGGGTAGAAGTGGCTCTGAGGAAGTGGTGCCGGAAAACCTCGGTGTTCCTCTCGAGGGAGACCGGGATGCCGGGGAACTTTGTGGGTCGCATCAAGGGTGCCAAGTAACGTTTCGACCTCCAATAACTAACGTGGGACTTCTCCTGAGACGCTGTAGCGGGAAATGGTTTCATCTTGCGATGACGGGGGAACCACGTGGATTTTCCCGAGTTGCGGCAGGATTCTCGAGTTACGACGGGGAATTCAGGATGCCTCTTGTGTTGGCCCAGGGAAGTCCAATCTTCCATTCGAGTTGCGAAGGAAAGCTGGGGATTGCTCTCGAGTGACT
>NW_011467755.1:0-532 GCF_000754665.1 Bison bison bison | reverse complement strand
ACCCTGCTGCCTTTCATGGCAGCATCTGTGGCTGTCCTGCTAGGGGGCCTTTCCATGGGGACCGTGTGCAGTACAAGTTTGTGTTTGAACCGATAATTAGAACGTGTAAAATTTTAAATGATGTGGTGGTTTAGATTCAAACAAGACAAACAAACAAAAAACCAAGCTCCAAGTGTTTTGTCAAATTTAGGTCTTAATATTGAAGGCCTGTTTCCTTCCTCTGTGGCATTCTACGTAAGAAATTGTGTAGGTTTTTGTTTTTTTTTGTTTTAATACGTTTTTGTTTTCTTTTTTTTAGAAAAGATTCCGAAAAATGAGGGAAACAGGAAGCCCAGAGGTGCCCCTGTAGTTTGGCGAAGGCCTTAGGAGGTCACTTGGAAATGCTGCTGGCTGTGAGTGGGGGAGGGGGCAGATGTGCACAGAGCTGTGCAGGCTTGTCCTTTGCATGGGTGTTCTTTGTAGAAATCCACCTCGGAGCCATCTCCTGATGTGTAAGAATTTCCCAGACAAACCTTGAGCTAAGCAATGCGTT
>NW_011467754.1:0-505 GCF_000754665.1 Bison bison bison | reverse complement strand
CAGAAGAGGACAGCAGAGGAGGAGATGTTTGGATGGCATCACCGACTCAATGGACATGGGTTTGGGTAGACTCCAGCAGTTGTTGATGTACAGGGAGGCCTGGCATGCTGCAGCGCGTGGGGTCGCAAATAGTCGGGCACAACTGAGCAACTGAACTGAACTGAACTGATACACCCATGGCTGATTCATGTCAATGTATGGCAACAACCACTACAATTTTGTAAAGTAATTAGCCTCCAATTAAAACAAGTAAATTAATTTAGTAAAAAAAAAGTCTAGAGGAAAGGGTAGACTCTCTGAAATACAATATTAAAAATACAAAACACAATCAATCACAAAATATATTTAAAAATATGAAATATGCTTTAAAAATAGGGTCATATTTTGCAAGGTAATAGATTGTAAAATTGAAAATTAAAGGATTAATTATGACCCAGCAATCCCACTGCTGGGCATACACACCAAGGAAACCAGAATTGAAAGAGACACGTGTACCACAATGTTC
>NW_011467753.1:0-566 GCF_000754665.1 Bison bison bison | reverse complement strand
TCCCCCCGTCATCGCAAGATCGAAGCCCTTTCCCGCTACAGCGTCTCAGGAGAAGTCCCACGTTAAGAATTGGAGGTCAAAGGGCACTTGGCACCCTTGATGCAACCCCAAAGTTCCCTGAAATCCCCGGTCTCCCTCGAGAAGAACACTGAGGTTTTCCGGCACACCCTCCTCTGAGCCCCTTTCTCCCCTCCTGATCTGGTCAGGAGGGTCGACTCCCCTGCTTTGTCTGGAAGGGGTTCCCGACTTCCGGTCGCACCTCAGTGTGAGGCCGGTCTCACGAAGACATTCCAGACGTGGCTCGTGGGTGGTTCCACATTCCGTAGGACCCCGATTTCCCGATCCCCTCTTGATAAGAACCCGATGCCCGGACACCTCTCCGAACTCCACCCTGTGAATGCAGTCAACACGAAGGGGCAGTGACTCGCCCGTGCATCGTCCGGAAAAGACCCCCAGGTTCCAAATCCAGCTTGACAAGTGGTCTCTCTCCCCGGGGACACCTCGAGAGGCAAGCGGATTTCCATGCCTCAACCCAAGACGAGGCCTGACTCTCCTGTCCCCAGTCT
>NW_011467752.1:0-546 GCF_000754665.1 Bison bison bison | reverse complement strand
CAAGGCCTTTACCGCTCCACCCCTTTGCTGAAAGGTCAGAGCCGCGCGGTTTTCCCAAGCAGCCTAGTGTCCGCTGCAAGTCCAAGGGCCAGAACCCTGATCTCTGGCCGGCTGGCCCAGCCCTGCTTCTGGCACTTTGGAGGCCAGCGGGCCCTTGACCACCTGCTGGGATGGGAAAGGGAAGGGTCCACGAATTGCACCCTAGAAACTTAGTAGGGTGCATGGGTTTCAAAACCCGGTGGCCGCCCAGGCAGCAAACAAGGGAGGAGGGCACCCTGCTGCTCTTTCATGGCAGCATCTGTGGCTGTCCTGCTGAGGGGGCCTTTCCATGGGGACCGTGTGCAGTACAAGTTTGGTGTTTTGGAACCGAATAATTAGAACGTGTAAAAATTGTAAATGATGTGGTGGTTTGATTCAAACAAAACAAAACAAAAACGAAGCTCCAAGTTTTTTGCAAATTTAGGTCTTAATATTGAAGGCCTGTATTCCTTCCACTGTGGCATTGTACGAAGAAATGTGCGGGTTTTTTTTTAACTTGTTTTTTGT
>NW_011467751.1:0-502 GCF_000754665.1 Bison bison bison | reverse complement strand
TGCAGTCACTCGAGAGCAATCCCCAGCTTTCCTTGGCAACTCGAATGGAAGATTGGACTTCCCTGGGCCAACACAAGAGGCATCCTGAATTCCCCGTCGTAACTCGAGAATCCTGCCGCAACTCGAGAAAATCCACGTGGTTCCCCCGTCATCGCAAGATGAAGCCCTTTCCCGCTACAGTGTCTCAGGAGAAGTCCCACGTTAGGTATTGGAGGTCGAAACGGTACGTGGCACCCTTGATGGGACCCACAAAGTTCCCCGACATCCCGGTCTCCCTCGAGAGGAACACCGAGGTTTTCCGGCACCACTTCCTCTGAGCCCCTTCTACCCTCCTGATCTGGACAGAAGGGTCGACTCCCCTGCTTTGGAAGGGGTTCCCGACCTTCCGGTCGCACCTCAGGATGAGGCCGGTCTCACGACGACATTCCAGACGTGGCCTCGTGGGTGGTTCCACATTCCGAAGGACCCCGATTTCCCGGTCCCCTCTTGATAAGAACCCGAT
>NW_011467750.1:0-543 GCF_000754665.1 Bison bison bison | reverse complement strand
ACCTCAAAACAGGGGACACATACAGACTGAAAGTGAAGGGCTGGAAAAAGATTTTCCATGACAATAGGGACCAAAAGAAAGCAGGAGTAGCAATACTCATATCAGATAAAATAGACTTTAAAACAAAGGCTGTGAAAAGAGACAAAGAAGGTCACTACATAATGATTAAAGGATCAATCCAAGAAGAAGATATAACAATTATAAATATATATGCACCCAACACAGGAGCACCGCAGTATGTAAGACAAATGACTAACAAGTACGAAAGGAGAAATTAACAATAACACAATAATAGTGGGAGACTTTAATACCCCACTCACAACTATGGATAGATCAACTAAACAGAAAATTAACAAGGAAACACAAACTTTAAACAATACAATAGACCAGTTAGACCTAATTGATATCTATAGGACATTTCATCCCAAAACAATGAACTTCACCTTTTTCTCAAGCGCACATGGAACCTTCTCCAGGATAGACCACATCCTGGGCCATAAAGCTAGCCTTGGTAAATTCAAAAAATAGAAATCATTCCAAGCA
>NW_011467749.1:0-515 GCF_000754665.1 Bison bison bison | reverse complement strand
GTAGATGTAGTTGTAGTAGCGAAGTCCTCAACGTGGCCATTTACCTGAGTGTAGCTGCTATGTGAGTGCCAATTAAAAAATGCTCAGTGTTTTAAAAAACAGCAGGTTGATCTACTACAATCTGGTCTGTTTGTCTAAGTGATATTGGTGATGGGGAAGGTAAGTCACATGGACTTACAGCGCTTGTATTAGCAAATATCTGGCTGCTATGAGGCTTTGGTATGTATGGCACATTTAAAGTTCTGGAGGCTGAAAATGCACTCTCTCCACTCGTTTCTCGAAGAAAGTCAGAGTTATGATCATCTTTGTTGACCCTTGCTTTAACATACGTCTTGTTATCTTGAACTAATGAAGATATTAGAGACACATTGTTAATTCCAAGTCTTCTTTGCATTCTTACTAAAAGTTGGGGATGGCCTGTTTGGAATTTGATTTATAGTAGGTTTGTAACTAAAATCAAAGAAAAACTTATTTAGTTTCTTTATAAACCAAGGTAAAACTGACAATCAAAGCTA
>NW_011467748.1:0-710 GCF_000754665.1 Bison bison bison | reverse complement strand
TCAGGGCCTGCTCAGTCACGTGAGTCAGGGTCTGCTGAATCAAGGGATTAGCGCTTGCTCAGCTGCATGCTTAATCCCTGCTCAGCTGCGTGACTCGTGCCTGATCAGCTGTGTGATTAGTCCCTGTTCAGCTGCGTGATTAGTGCCTGCTCAAGACCGGGTTAGGAGCCGGCTGAGTGACGTGATTAGAGTCTGCTTAGCCACGTCATGACAGTCTGCTCAGCTCCATGATTATTGCCTGCTAAGCTGCGTGATTCCTGCCTGCTCAGCTTCTTGATTATTGCCTGCTGAGCTGCGTGATTCCTGCTTGCTCAGCTCCAGGATTATTGCCTGCTGAGCTGCGTGATTCGTGCCTGCTCAGCTCCTTGATTACTGTCTGCTGAGCTGCGTGATTCCTGCCTGCTCAGCTCCAGGAGCTTGGCTGCTGAGCTGCCTGATTCCTGCCTGCTCTGCTTCTTGATTATTGCCTGCTGAGCTGCGTGATTCCTGCTTGCTCAGCTCGCGGATTATTGCCTGCTGAGCTGCGTGATTTCTGCTTGCTCAGCTCCATGATTTTTGCTTGCTGAGCTGCATTATAAGTGCCTGCTCAGTCCCCAGAGAGGAGCCGGCTGAATCACGTGATTAGAGTCTGCTTATCCAGTTCATTACAGCCTTCAGCTCCAATTATTATTGCCTGCTAAGTTGCGTGATTCCTGCCTGCTCAGGTCCTG
>NW_011467747.1:0-503 GCF_000754665.1 Bison bison bison | reverse complement strand
CCCTATCAAGCACCACATTTTTGACCTCGTAAATTCGTTCCCTTGAAGAAGTTAAACTTTGTTCTGACCTCAGGACCCTTCGGCACTAGCTTTGCCTCTACACTTAGAACATTCTCCTGTATATACCCATTTGGCTTCTCTTTATTCAAGTCTCCACTCAAGCAAACCTTTGTTTGACCATCCTACTTAAAATAGTCCCCACCTATTTGTTTTTCTCTACACATCACCCTTTCATTCCCTTAACAGCACTCATTACCCTTCACAGTCTCTTGTTTATATATTTATTGAATGACTTCTACTGGAATGTAAAGCTCCTTCGCTGTCTTTCTTACTGCTAGATCCCTGGCAACTACAACAGTGCCTCATGCAAAGGAAGCACTTGATACATTTTTAGTTTAATGAGCAAATTCATGCTTATTCTGAATAACCAGACAAATTTCCCTAGCCTTCTGCTTGTAAAGTAATAGAGCCTAGAAACTACTTTTTGTTTGTTTGTTTCTTTT
>NW_011467746.1:0-503 GCF_000754665.1 Bison bison bison | reverse complement strand
ATTGGCCCTGCAGTCACTCGAGAGCAATCCCCAGCTTCCTTCGCAACTCGAATGGAAGATTGGACTTCCCTGGGCCAACACAAGAGGCATCCCGAATTCCCCGTCGTAACTCGAGAATCCCGCCGCAACTCGAGAAAAACCACGTGGTTCCCCCGTCATCGCAAGATGAAGCCCTTTCCCGCTACAGCGTCTCAGGAGAAGTCCCACGTTAGGAATTGGAGGTCGAAACGGTACTTGGCACCCTTGATGCGCCCCCACAAATTCCCCCGGCATCCCGGTCTCCCTGGAGAGGAACACCGAGGTTTTCCGGCACCACTTCCTCTGAGCCCCTTCTTCCCTCCTGGTCTCCACAGGAGGGTCGACTCCCCTGCTTTGTCTGGAAGGGGTTCCCGACCTTCCGGTCGCACCTCAGGATGAGGCCGGTCTCACGACGACATTCCAGACGTGGCCTCGTGGGTGCTTCCACATTGCGAAGCACCCCGATTTCCCGGTCCCCTCTTGGT
>NW_011467745.1:0-522 GCF_000754665.1 Bison bison bison | reverse complement strand
ACCCGATGCCCGGACACCTCTCCGAACTCCACCCTGTGAATGAAGTCAACATGAAGGGGCAGTTTCTCCGTGCATCGTTCGGAAAAAAACCCCAGGTTCCAAATACAGCTCGACAAGCGGCCTCTCTCCCCGGGGGACATCTCGAGAGGCAAGCGGAGATCCATACCTCAACCAAAGACGAGGCCTGACTCTCCTGTCCCCAGTCTGCAGGGACCCTGCGATCGGAGTCTGAAATCAGAGGTACCCTGCGGTTCCTGCCTCAACTGGAGATGAGGCCCTCTTCCAATGCACCAAACCCAGTGGAGTCCCGAGAGGCCCCTCCCACCTCCAGTTTCCCTGACTTCTCAGAGCCACCATGAGAAGCCCCCTGAGGTCACCTGCACAAGTCGAGGGAACCCAGGGTTTCCTGCCTCAACCCGGGAAAGACCTCGAGAGACCTTCTTCAACACGTCTCGAGGCCAGATTCCCCTACCATGGCTCGGGAGCAGTGACGCGCTCCCCCTCGCCACTCGCATGGAGACC
>NW_011467744.1:0-501 GCF_000754665.1 Bison bison bison | reverse complement strand
ACAGCCAGAGCTATTGAGGTTTTATGTTGGATGAAAGTGACATAAAATCAGCTCTACTGGCCCAACCAGAGCCTGTGCTGTGAAGGATGGAAGGGAGGAGGGGAAGATGGCAGTCGTGTCCAAGGGAGGGTTGAAGACTTTCAACATTTACTTTGATTTGGAGGAGGCAGCTCTTGAAAGTCAGGGGAGGGATCCCACCTCAAGGGGCCAGAAA
This sequence comes from Bison bison bison, assembly GCF_000754665.1. Lineage (NCBI taxonomy): Eukaryota > Metazoa > Chordata > Mammalia > Artiodactyla > Bovidae > Bison > Bison bison. Next base: position 287 of record NW_011467744.1, on the reverse strand, counting down.
GACAGACTACGGTGCCTTGGGCTGCCCACCATCTTTCCCCACCCACACCCTCCTGGCCTGTGTATCTTAATGAGATGATAGAGGACACTTGAGCAACTTGGCCTCGTAGTTCACCAGAGGAAGATAAAGGCCCTGAGGTGGGAAAGCAAAAGACCTTTAAGCTGTGCGCAGGAGACTGTTTTCTGTAACAGATTCTGTGGCATGGAGACTGGAATGTTCCACAATTCAGGGGCACCATGCTGTTGAGAACAGGAAGGAAGAAACAACTGTTGAGGGGAGGCAAATTC
>NW_011467743.1:0-504 GCF_000754665.1 Bison bison bison | reverse complement strand
GTGACAAAGGTCATGAGGAAGGAGGCTCGGCATATGCAAAGGCGGGATCGAGCCTCAGGAGTCCACCCGGATATCTCGAGCCTCTGCCCCCAAAAAACCAGAGTCTGCCTACTTTATTGCTTTGTGCTCTCACCTCTGACTTTACTGGGGGCTGTCCCCTACCACCATCTCGCTCTCTCTGTCAAAGAGTTAACTTACAGCTCCAATTAATAAAAGGTCCTGGGCGATTAGGAGTGTTTAAATCCAAACCCCTCAGATGGCTCTCTAACTCGCCTGACAAGTTTACCCGGACTCCTACAGCTATGCATAGGATTGTTTGCAGTCTCCCAGCCTCGAGAGGCACGGGAAGCTTAAGATATTCAAATAGCTTAGAGCCTCTCAGAGAGTTAGAAACTGTCGGAATAAACTAGTAAAGGATTTCATTGATGAGCCAATGCTTGTTGCCAAGTTTTCACATCCCCTGAATTGTATCCTTGAATATGTATTAATTAATAGTTGGTATGT
>NW_011467742.1:0-592 GCF_000754665.1 Bison bison bison | reverse complement strand
GGAAAAAACGCATTGCTTAGCTCAAGGTTTGTCTGGGAAATTCTTACACATCAGGAGATGGCTCCGAGGTGGATTTCTACAAAGAACATCCATGCAAAGGACAAGCCTGCACAGCTCTGTGCACATCTGCCCCCTCCCCCCTCACAGCCAGCAGCGTTTCCAAGTGACCTCCTAAGGCCTTCGCCAAACTACAGGGGCACCTCTGGGTTTCCTGTTTCCCTCATTTTTCTGAAATCTTTTACTAAAAAAAGAAAACAAAAACAATTAAAAAAAAACCCGCTCATTTCTTCGTAGAATACCACAGTGAAAGGAAAACAGGCCTTCAATATTAAACCTAAATTTGCAAAAAACTTGGAGCTTGGTTTTTGTTTGTTTGTTTTGTTTGAATCAAACCACCACATCATTTAAAATTTTTACACGTTCTAATTATTCGGTTCCAAAACACCAAACTTGTACTGAACACGGTCCCCATGGAAAGGCCCCCTCAGCAGGACAGCCACAGATGCTGCCATGAAAGGGCAGCAGGGTGCCTTCCTCCCTTGTTTTCTGCCTGGGCGGCCACCGGGTTTTGAAACCCATGCACCCTACTAAG
>NW_011467741.1:0-511 GCF_000754665.1 Bison bison bison | reverse complement strand
TTGCTCTCGAGTGACTGCAGGGCCAATAGACCTCATCTAGGCTGGTGTCCAGAAGCCAATGTTCCTCGTCCAGGGGCGGACAGGGATCTCGGGGATGCATTCCAGACGCACCCGGGGAGAAAGGCATTCATCTCAAGTGGAAGCAAAGAACCCCGCTCTGCTCTCGAATCGCGACGGGTATCTCGTGGAGCTCACTGGGTGGACCCAAGGGAGTCAAGCCCCCTGAGGCGTTTGGAGAGAGGTCGCGAGACTGGTCTCTAGGCCATGTAGGAGTCGAAGGCCCTCATCTCTCGATGACGGGGGAATCTCGGGGTTGTTCTCCAGCGGCGGCCCCAGTGTGCGGTTTCTCACGAGGTACGACGGCGAGGTCAGTGAGCCACTCGTGGGGCGCCAGGGAAGTCGGGTCTCCATGCGAGTGGCGAGGGGGAGCGCGTCACTGCTCCCGAGCCATGGTAGGGGAATCTGGCCTCGAGACGTGTTGAAGAAGGTCGCTCGAGGTCTTTCTCGGGTT
>NW_011467740.1:0-506 GCF_000754665.1 Bison bison bison | reverse complement strand
GCAGGCACTGATATCGTGACTGAGCATGCACTGATCATGTGCCGGGAGCCGGGGAGGCATTCCACTCTGGACAAAGGTCCTGAGGAAGGAGGATCGGCATACCCAAATGCCAGATCGAGCCTCAGGAGTCCACCCGGATATTCTCGAGCATCTCCCCCCCAAAAAAACCGGAGTCTGCCTACTGTATTGCTTTGTGCTCTCACCTCTGATTTCACTGGGGGCTGTCCCCCACCACCATCTCGCTCTCTCTGTCAAAGAGTTAACTTACAGCTGCAATTCATCAAGTTCCTTGTCATTCTTCCCTTTAACTTCCAGCTGAGTCTCCATCTGGAGCGCGGAACCCACCACGCTTACTAATTATGCCTGGGCTGCTAAGACCCACTCGAGAAGGTGTCTAGGGTGAGGCACCTTTCGCTATTCGAGAGGGCGCCTGCGGCCTACGTAAGTGGTGCAAACTTCTTGTCTTGAAGTTTGATTGGTCTTCCGCGTAAACCAAGCTACTCAGT
>NW_011467739.1:0-551 GCF_000754665.1 Bison bison bison | reverse complement strand
GCAGGTGACCGTCAGGGGGCTTCTCATGTGGCTCTGAGAAGTCGGGGAAACTGGAGTGGGGGGGGGCGGCCTCTCGGGACTCCACGGGGTTTGGTGGCATTGGAAGAGGGCCTCATTTCCAGTTGAGGCAGGAACCTCAGGGTTCCTGTGATTTCAGACTCCGATCGCAGGGTCCCTGCAGACTGGGGACAGGAGAGTCAGGCCTCGTCTTGGGTTGAGGCATGGAACTCCGCTTGCCTCTCGAGGTGTCCCCGGGGAGAGAGGCCACTTGTGGAGCGGTATTTGCAACCTGGGGGTCTTTTCCGGACGATGCACGGGCGAGTCACTGCCCCTTCGTGTTGATTCCATTCACAGGGTGGAGTTCGGAGAGGTGTCCGGGCATCAGGTTCTTACCAAGAGGGGACCGGGATATCGGGGTGCTTCGCAATGTGGAAGCACCCACGAGGCCACGTCTGGAATGTCGTCGTGAGACCGGCCTCATCCTGAGGTGCGACCGGAAGGTCGGGAACCCCTTCCAGACAAAGCAGGGGAGTCGACCCTCCTGTGGAGAT
>NW_011467738.1:0-565 GCF_000754665.1 Bison bison bison | reverse complement strand
GGAAGGTTCATAGCCATACAAGCCTACCTCAAGAAACAGGAGAGAAATCAAATAAATAACCTAACTCTACACCTAAAGCAACAAGAAAGGAAGAAATTAAGAACCCCAGGGTTAGTAGAAGAAAATAAATACACAAAAATTAGGGACAGAAATAAATGCAAAACAAACAAAAGTGACCATAGCAAAAATCAAAAAAGCTAAAAGCTGGTTCTTCAAGGAGATTAATAAAGTAAACAAACTATTAGCCACACTCATCAAGAAGCAAAGGAGAAGAATCAAATCAACAAAATTAGAAATGAAAATGGAGAAATCACAACAGACAATACAAAAATACAAAGGATCATAAGAGACTACTATCAGCAACTATATGCCAATAAAATGGACAACTTGGAAGAAATGCATGAATTCTTAGAAAAGTATAACTTTCCAAAACTGAACCAGGAAGAAGTAGAAAATCTTAACAGACCCATCACAAAAAAGAAATCAAAATCATAATCAGAAATCTTTCAACAAACAAAAGTCCAGGACAAGATGGCTTCACAGCTGAATTCTACCAAAAATTTAG
>NW_011467737.1:0-509 GCF_000754665.1 Bison bison bison | reverse complement strand
CAGGCATTCATGTCGAGTGGAAGCAAGAACGCCGCTCTGCTCTCGAGTCGCGACGGGTATCTCTTGGAGCTCCCTGGGTGGACTAAAGGGAGTCAAGCCTCCTGAGGCGTTTGGAGAGAGGTCGCGAGGTTGGCCTCTAGGCCATGCAGGAGACGAAGGCCCTCATCTCCGCGATGACGGGGGAGGCTTGGGGTGGTTCTCGAGCGGCGGCCCCAGGGTGCGGTTTCTCACGAGGTACGACGGCGAGGTCAGTGAGCCTCTCGTGGGGCGCCAGGGAAGTCGGGTCTCCATGCGAGTGGCGAGGGGGAGCGCGTCATTGCTCTCGAGTCATGGTAGGGGAACCTGGCCTCGAGACGTGTTGAAGAAGGTCTCTCGAGGTCTTTCTCGGGTTGAGGCAGGAAACCCTGGCTTCCCTCGACTTGTGCAGGTGACCTCAGGGGGCTTCTCATGGTGGCTCTGAGAAGTCAGGGAAACTGGAGGGTGGGGGGGGGGCCTCTCGGGGACTCCAC
>NW_011467736.1:0-526 GCF_000754665.1 Bison bison bison | reverse complement strand
CCCGTAGCATCCGGACAGCAACAGGTACCTGTCCCATGGAGAAAGTATCCAGCCACTGGACTTTTGGATACTCAGGGAGAACGCCCCAGTTATTAAAGGGTTATTAAAGGTCTTGTGGGGACCCAGGAGTGGTTTTTCGGATTGCGAGCAGGAACCCGTGGTTGGAATTTCCAGATCCAGGTCAATGACAGCCCCCGGGGAAGTGGCAGATGCAAAACCTGCTAGCTCCTTGGAGCAGAATCTGGCCACGTGGTGGAGCTGGAGCCCAGGAACCAGGGAAGATGCCCTCCAGTCTAGGGGCATGTCCATAAGGGTGCCGTCCACTACCCTTTCGGCCATTGGTCTAGATTTGGGCCAGCAGCCTGTGCGTGGCTCACAACCTAGGGCCCTGCCTGTTTGGGTGATGTCCCAGGGCCCGTTCAGCCTGTCCTGGGATGTCCACTACCCCTTTCTTCAGCCTCAGGCCACCCCAGACACACCAGCCCCTGCCTCCCAACCATGCCTCTCACTCCCAACCCCGAAAAAG
>NW_011467735.1:0-541 GCF_000754665.1 Bison bison bison | reverse complement strand
CGATGCACGGGCGAGTCACTGCCCCTTCGTGTTGACTTCATTCACAGGGTGGAGTTCGGAGAGGTGTCCGCGCATCGGCTTCTTATCTAGAGGGGACCGGGAAATCGGGGTGCTTCGCAATGTGGAAGCACCCGCGAGGCCACGTCTGGAATGTCGTCGTGAGACCGGCCTCATCCTGAGGTGCGACCGGAAGGTCGGGAACCCTTCCAGACAAAGCAGTTGAGTCGACCCTCCTGTCGAGATCAGGAGGGTAGAAGGGGCTCAGAGGAAGTGGTGCCGGAAAACCTCGGTGTTCCTCTCCAGGGAGACCGGGATGCCGGGGAACTTTGTGGGGGCGCATCAAGGGTGCCAAGTACCGTTTCGACCTCCAATTCCTAACGTGGGACTTCTCCTGAGACGCTGTAGCGGGACAGGGCTTCATCTTGCGATGACGGGGAACCACGTGGTTTTTCTCGAGTTGCGGCGGGATTCTCGAGTTACGACGGGGAATTCGGGATGCCTCTTGTGTTGGCCCAGGGAAGTCCAATCTTCCATTCGAGTT
>NW_011467734.1:0-501 GCF_000754665.1 Bison bison bison | reverse complement strand
CAGCCCTGGAGAATAAGTGTCCTGATTGACTGACCGCTGTCACAAGGAGAGGGTCGTAAATTGTCAGCAGGCCCCCCTGGCCAGAAGATGATGTAACACCCTAAGACCTCTGTATACATTTGTATGAAGCACCTGACTTTGATAAAAGTCAGGACTGCTGACCCCATGTGACTTTTGCATAACATCTCAGTGTATAAAAGTAGACCATGGAAAATAAAGAATTGGGATCAGTTTCTCGAAATACTGGTCTCCCCATGTCACTCTCTCTCTCACTCTGGCTGAGTCTCCATCTGGAGCGCAGAACCCACCATGCTTACTAATTATGCCTGGGCTTCTAAGATCCGACCGGGGAGGCCTCAGTGTCTCCTCTCCTTCGGAAGAATGGAAGGACGCCTGCGGCCTACGTAAGTGGTGCAAGCTTCTTGTCTTGAAGTTTTATTGGTCCCCCGCGTAAACCAAGCTACTCAGCCTCTTTTCTCCACTGAATTTTCCTACTGAGCT
>NW_011467733.1:0-542 GCF_000754665.1 Bison bison bison | reverse complement strand
GGATGAGGCCGGTCTCACGAAGACATTCCAGACGTGGCCTCGTGGTGGTCCACATTCCGTAGGACCCCGATTCCCGGTCCCCTCTTGAGAAGAACCCGATGCCCGGACACCTCACCGAACTCCACCCTGTGAATGAAGTCAACACGAAGGGGCAGTTTTCCGTTCATCGTTCGGAAAAAACCCCAGGTTCCAAATACAGCTCGACAAGCGGCCTCTCTCCCCGGGGACATCTCGAGAGGCAAGCGGAGTTCCATGCCTCAACCCAAGACGAGGCCTGACTCTCCTGTCCCCAGTCTGCAGGGACCCTGCGATCGGAGTCTGAAATCAGAGGTACCCTGTGGTTCCTGCCTCAACTGGAGATGAGGCCCTCTTCCAATGCACCAAACCCAGTGGGTTCCCGAGAGGCCCCTCCCACCTCCAGTTTCCCTGGCTTCTCAGAGCCACCATGAGAAGCCCCCTGAGGTCACCTGCACAAGTCGAGGGAACCCAGGGTTTCCTGCCTCAACCCGAGAAAGACCTCGAGAGACCTTCTTCAACACGTC
>NW_011467732.1:0-516 GCF_000754665.1 Bison bison bison | reverse complement strand
GACTATGCCAAAGACTTTGACTGACACAACAAAACGACACACACACAAAAAAGTCACATCAAAAACGTGGAATATTCTTCCAAACATCGGAATACATGCCTCCTGAGAATTCTTACATCCATGTAAATAAAATAAATATTTATCAGCTTGGAAAATGTTCTCAGTCAATAGGAAAGGTGAATTATGATAGTAGTGCAGGTTATAGAATGTTGTTGAGTAATGTGTAGAGCATTTGATTGGTTATTACATTTCTTTATTGATAATTCAGTAAGCACTTAAAATGTGTCATTTTCAGGCTCTATGTTTCAGCTGTTGTGAAAGATACATAAAGAGGGTAGACCCAAAACACATTGAAGATATCTGTACTCTCCTTCGTAGGAGGGCAAACAGTAGTTCCTTCCAACCGCAAGAAATAGTTGAGACAAAGTTGTTAGAAGGGGCTTAGCATAAGGTAAGGTAAGGTTAGGTAAGTCACTTCAGTTGTGTTTGACTCTAGGCGACCCCATAGATGGCAGC
>NW_011467731.1:0-504 GCF_000754665.1 Bison bison bison | reverse complement strand
GGCGCATACATGTACTGCCTCACCCCTAACCTCAGTCATGTGTTCCAAGAACTTCTGTCCGTTGTATTTATTGTTTTGGGTAACATTGAATTCGTTTTGACTATGCTGGGTCTTTGCTGCTCGCTGGAAGTTGCTAGGACCTCTGGACTGCAGTCTCCCATCTCTTGCTGACCTCTTGTTGACCTCTGCAGAATCCTGGTTGGTGGGAGCTTGTTAGTTCCTTGTTCCTTACCCGGACCTCCTGTGGTAAGTGTTTTCTCTCCTCTGTGGCCTGGTAAGGGTAGGTGGTCATTGGCATCCCAAAGGTGGCTAGAAGTCAATGATTTAGGCAGGCTTGTGAATAGATATGGGAGAAGGCAATGGCACCCCACTCCAGTACTCTTGCCTGGAAAATCTCATGGACGGAAGAGCCTGGTAGGCTGCAGTCCATGGGGTCGCTCAGAGTCGGGCACGACTGAGCGACTTCACTTTCACATTTCACTTTCATGCATTGGAGGAGGACAT
>NW_011467730.1:0-507 GCF_000754665.1 Bison bison bison | reverse complement strand
CAGTGAAAGCAATAGTCTCAAAGAGACTCATGAAGTTTTTGTGAACGTCTGTATGACCTGTCCAGCAAAGTGGGTGCCCTGATCACTGGAGATTGTGGAAAGCACCTTTTAACCATTTTTTTCTATTCTGAGATATTAATCCTGAAGCCAGGAAAGGGATTATCAAATAAAAATGAGGTTTGTCAGGGAGCCAGGAAAAGCCAAGTGGCCATCTTGGACCTCTCATAGCCCCAACTCTTTGGTTTATGGCCATTTATAATCCATTTTAAATTCCCTGAAGACATGTTAACTTTTGTAGAAGCAGAATGAGCTTTGTTCATATGTGCTGTAGTCTGTTCTCAAAAGCCACATTCCAAGAAAACTTTGTTCTTTTAATCAGTGAGAGAAAACCAAATTCCAGTTTGGTAACAGCTTATATTCACTGTGAAACAATAGTTATTCACTTAGTCATAGTAACAATAAGACTTCAAAGGCAGTTTAATGTCTTAACAAACTTGTAGCATGCAC
>NW_011467729.1:0-558 GCF_000754665.1 Bison bison bison | reverse complement strand
TTACTGTTTGGTTCAGGTCGCTTCTGAGCCTTTTGGGGACCGACCTGAAGCCAGAGTCTAGCCGAAATACACAGGCTTTGAACATCGCTGAAGACCAACATTTCCTAAGGAAAAAACGCATTGCTTAGCTCAAGGTTTGTCTGGGAAATTCTTACACATCAGGAGATGGCTCCGAGGTGGATTTCTACGAAGAACATCCATGCAAAGGACAAGCCTGCACAGCTCTGTGCACATCTGCCCCTCCCCCCCTCACAGCCAGCAGCATTTCCAAGTGACCTCCTAAGGCCTTCGCCAAACTACAGGGGCACCTCTGGGCTTCCTGTTTCCCTCATTTTTCGGAATCTTTTCTAAAAAAAAAGAAAAACAAAAAACAAATTAAAAAAAAACCCCCGCACATTTCTTCGTACAATGCCACAGTGGAAGGAACACAGGCCTTCAATATTAAGACCTAAATTTGCAAAAAACTTGGAGCTTGGTTTTTGTTTTGTTTTGTTTTGTTTTGTTTGAATCAAACCACCACATCATTTACAATTTTTACACGTTCTAATTATTCGGTTC
>NW_011467728.1:0-503 GCF_000754665.1 Bison bison bison | reverse complement strand
GAGAATGTACTAGACTGGTAAAGAGACATTCCAAAGGTGTTTGTCCTTTTCAATATATAAACAGGATGCTAAACTCAGGACTCTGCCATCCACTCTGTGTTGGCAGGCAGGGAAGACAAGATTCATCCTGAAGCTGGTAAAGCAGAAGCTTCAGGATTCCTCAGTCGCAGGGCCGTTTCCAAGGCCCTGGGAGAGCCTAGGCAAAGAGGTTATATGATTTTCTGTTTCTGTAGAATTTGCAAGAGTATTTAAAATATTCTAGCTGCAATGCTTTAGGACCATGGTCCATATCCGCTCTGGGTTTTCACTTTTTCACATTCCCCCCAGTGGGCAGTGGTGGTATAGCAGCTAGGGGCATATTTTGGAATTCCAGCTAGCAAGATCCCACCTCAAGCCTTCTCAGTCTTGGCACCCTTGACATTTGGGGCTGGATAATTCTTTGCTAGGGGTGTTGTCCTGAACACTGAAGGATGTCTGCAGCATTCCTGGTCTTCATCCACTGG
>NW_011467727.1:0-526 GCF_000754665.1 Bison bison bison | reverse complement strand
TAAGAACCCGACTGCCCGGACACCTCTTCGAACTCCACCCTGTGAATGAAGTCAACACGAAGGTGTAGTGACTCGCCCGTGCATCGTCGGGAAAAAACCCCCAATTCCAAATACCGCTCGACAAGTGGCCTGTCTCCCCGGGAACACCTCGAGAGGCAAGTGGAGTTCCATGCCTCAACACAAGACGAGGCCTGACTCTCTTTCCCAAGTCTGCAGGGACTCTGGGATCGGAGTCTGAAATCAGAGGAACCCTGAGGTTCCTGCCTCAACTGGAGATGAGGCCCTCTTCCAATGCACCTAACCCAGTGGAGTGCCGAGAGTCCCCTCCCACCTCCAGTTTCCCTGACTTCTCAGAGCCACAATGAGAAGCCCCCTGAAGTCACCTGCACAAGTCGAGGGACCCCAGGGTGTCCTGCCTCAACCCGAGAAAGACCTCGAGAGACCTTCCACACGTCTCGAGGCCAGATTCCCCTACTATGACTCGAGAGCAATGACGCGCTCCCCCTCGCCACTCGCATGGAGACCC
>NW_011467726.1:0-546 GCF_000754665.1 Bison bison bison | reverse complement strand
GCGTCTCAGAAGAAGTCCCACTTTTAGGAATTGGAAGTCCGAAACCGGTACTTGTCACCCTTGATGCGACCCAAAGTGCCCCGACATCCCAATCTCCCTCGAGAGGAACACCGAAGATTTCCGGCACCACTTCCTCTGAGCCCCTTCTACCCTCCTGATCTGGACAGGAGGGTCGACTCCCCTGCTTTGTCTGGAAGGGGTCGCCGACCTTCCGGTCACACCTCAGGATGAGGTCGGTCTCACGACGACATTCCAGACGTGGCCTCGTGGGTGGTTCCACATTCCGAAGGACCCCGATTTCCCGGTCCCCTCTTGATAAGAACCCGATGCCGGACACCTCTTCGAACTCCACCCTGTGAATGAAGTCAACACGAAGGGGTAGTGACTCGCCCGTGCATCGTCGGGAAAAAACCCCCAGGTTCCAAATACCGCTCGACAAGTGGCCTGTCTCCCGGGAACACCTCGAGAGGAAAGCGGAGTTCCATGCCTCAACACAAGACGAGGCCTGACTCTCCTTTCCCAAGTCTGCAGGGACCCTGGGATCGG
>NW_011467725.1:0-532 GCF_000754665.1 Bison bison bison | reverse complement strand
GGTAGGCTGCAGTCCATGGGGTCACTAAGAGTTGGACACGACTCAGAGACTTCACTTTCACTTTTTCACTTTCATGCATTGGAGAAGAAAATGGCAACCCACTCCAGTGTTCTTGCCTGGAGAATCCCAGGGATGTGGGGGCCTGTAGGGCTGCCGTCTATGGGGTCGCCTAGAGTCAAACACAACTGTAGTGACTTACCTAACCTTACCTTACCTTATGCTAAGCCCCTTCTAACAACTTTGTCTCAACTATTTCTTGCGGTTGGAAGCAACTACTGTTTGCCCTCCTACGAAGGAGAGTACAGATATCTTCAATGTGTTTTGGGTCTACCCTCTTTATGTATCTTTCACAACAGCTGAAACATAGAGTCTGAAAATGACACATTTTAAGTGCTTACTGAATTATCAATAAAGAAATGTAATAACCAATCAAATGCTCTACACATTACTCAACAACATTCTATAACCTGCACTACTATCATAATTCACCTTTCCTATTGACTGAGAAAATTTTCCAAGCTGATAAATATTT
>NW_011467724.1:0-513 GCF_000754665.1 Bison bison bison | reverse complement strand
TGGGACCAAAGTACTGCCCGGAGCTCACTGATCATGGGCTGGTCCCCTGCGCTGCGGCTGTGCTAGGGAGCCCAAACGCACAGGGGAAGCGCGCACAGCACATCCACCTGCCTCTAGGCGGGAGGACAGCTCCAGGGAAGGCCCGGTCTGGCAGGCGCTTTCTGGGCACAAACGGAGCAACACTCTGGCTTTGGAGCTGCCTCCCCAAGCCAGGGGCACCGGGACCCTGATTCCCTTCCGTGCGGCGCTTAGTCTGGGCGGGGAAGCACCAGCTTGGGAATGCAGCCTGGGGCGCTTCCTTTCCCTCGGAAAGAGCTCTCCCTGCGGGAGGCTTTGGCAGTGTGCACACCCCCAGCCCCTAAGCCCTCTGCAAGGACGCCTGGCTCCTAGGTCCGAAGGGAAGGCGAGAGCTGAGCTGAGGCACCAGTCAGGCACCAGTCACGTCTCCCGCACTCCCGCAGCCTGCTCCTTCCCGGGCGCGAACGCTAGAAGCTGGGCAGGGCTTGGGGAGGC
>NW_011467723.1:0-544 GCF_000754665.1 Bison bison bison | reverse complement strand
CCCTTTCGCTCTGCCCTGCAGGTCGGGCCAACGGGCCGCACCTCTCGTCCGGGGCATGCTGTACTTGAGCCGCACGACCCGCGACCGGACTCCAGCCTGCTGTCGCCGGCCCGCCCTCCCCCCACCACCCGAACACCGCCAACACCAGACCAGCAAGCGCCTGGCCGGGCCCGGGGGCCCGAGGGGCTTCCAGGACCCCCCATTGACCGGGAGGGCGTGCGTGCGTGCGTGGGCGCGGGGCCTGGGGGCTGGGCTGAGGGGTGCGGAGGTCTCGGCGCCCTCCCACCCGCGGCCACTCCAAACCGGCCGCGCTCGCTGAGCCGGGCCTCCCCCCGATCCCATTCGCTGTTCAGGCCCGCGCGGCCCCTGAGGTGTCGGTCTTCGGCGCCCGCCGCCTCCCAACCCCCGCGGCGCAGGGGCCTCTGAACCTCCTGCGGGCCTAGACGCAGCGAAACTTGAGCGCCCAACTTGCCCGGCACCTGTCCGGTGCCCAAACCCACCAGAAGCCAGGGAGGCGCGGTCGACCGGAGCGCCTCAGCCCCTC
>NW_011467722.1:0-504 GCF_000754665.1 Bison bison bison | reverse complement strand
TCTGACTTCAGACTCCGATCGCAAGGTCCCTGCAGACTTGGGACAGGAGAGTCAGGCCTCGTCTTGGGTTGAGGCATGGAACTCCGCTTGCCTCTCGAGGTGTTCCCGGGGAGACAGGCCACTTGTCGAGCGGTATTTGGAACCTGGGGGTCTTCTCCCGACGATGCACGGGCGAGTCACTGCCCCTTCGTGTTGACTTCATTCACAGGGTGGAGTTGGAAGAGGTGTCCGGGCATCCGGTTCTTATCAAGAGGGGACCGGGAAATCGGGGTCCTTCGGAATGTGGAACCACCCACGAGGCCACGTCTAGAATGTCGTCGTGAGACCGGCCTCATCCTGAGGTGCGACCGGAAGGTCGGGAACCCCTTCCAGACAAAGCAGGGGAGTCGACCCTCCTGTCCAGATCAGGAGGGTAGAAGAGGCTCAGAGGAAGTGGTGCCGGAAAACTTCGGTGTTCCTCTCGAAGTAGACCGGGATGTCGGGGCACTTTGTGGGTCGCATCAA
>NW_011467721.1:0-509 GCF_000754665.1 Bison bison bison | reverse complement strand
TATTCGAAGGAGAGATGGCCTAGGCGACTATTTATATGCTCATCAGAGATGTCAAGAATAATAGTATGAGGAGAGCTCAGTAGGAAAATTCGGTGGAGAAAAGAGACTGAAAAGCTTGGTTTACGCGGAAGACCAATCAAACTTCAAGACAAGAAGTTTGCACCACTTACGTAGGCCGCAGGCGCCCTCTCGAATAGCGAAAGGTGCCTCACCCTACACACCTTCTCGAGTGGGTCTTAGCAGCCCAGGCATAATTAGTAAGCGTGGTGGGTTCCGCGCTCCAGATGGAGACTCAGCTGGAAGTTAAAGGGAAGAATGACAAGGAACTTTATGAATTGGAGCTGTAAGTTAACTCTTTGACAGAGAGAGCGAGATGGTGGTGGGGGACAGCCCCCAGTGAAATCAGAGGTGAGAGCACAAAGCAATACAGTAGGCAGACTCCGGTTTTTTTGGGGGAGAGATGCTCGAGAATATCCGGGTGGACGCCTGAGGCTCGATCCCGCATTTGC
>NW_011467720.1:0-558 GCF_000754665.1 Bison bison bison | reverse complement strand
AAGACCGGCTTACTGCAGCCTGAAATAAAGAAGCAGGCACCTAGCCGCACGCAAAAGTCTGATGTAATCTGGTCAGTGACCATTCTGCTCTTCACTCCACATCATCCTCTTTGCTCTTTAGTCAAAAAAAAAAACAAGAGGGAGGAGCCAAGATGGCGGAGGAGTAGGACGGGGAGAACACTTTCTCCCCCACAAATTCATCAAAAGAGCATTTAAACGTCGAGTAAATTCCACAAAACAACTTCTGAATGCCGGCAGAGGACATCAGGCACCCAGAAAAGCAACCCAACTCTTCGAAAGGAGGTAGGAAAAAATATTAAAACAAAAAAAAGAGACAAAAGAGGGAGGGACGGAGTTCCGTCCCGGGAAGGGAATCTTAAAAAGAGAGAAGTTTCCAAACATCAGGAAACCTTCTCACTGCCGAATCTGTGCCGAGCTTTGGAAGCACAGAGGGCAACATAACAGGGAGAAAAAATAAATGAACAATTTAAAACTCGCAGATTGCGAGCCCTACGGTAACTCCCCCAGCAGAGAAGCAGCGCAGACGCCTGCATCCGC
>NW_011467719.1:0-529 GCF_000754665.1 Bison bison bison | reverse complement strand
AACTCATTACTGGACACTTCATTGCACTCCAGAGAGAAGAAATCCAGCTCCAGCCACCAGAACACGGACACAATCTTCCCTAACCGAGAAACCTTGACAAGCCACCTGTACAAACCCACACACAGCGAGGAAACTCCACAATAAAGAGAACTCCACAAACTGCCAGAATACAGAAAGGACACCCCAAACTCAGCAATATAAACAAGATGAAGAGACAGAGGAATACCCAGCAGGTAAAGGAACAGGATAAATGCCCACCAAACAAAACAAAAGAGGAAGAGATAGGGAATCTACCTGATAAAGAATTCCGAATAATGATAGTGAAATTGATCCAAAATCTTGAAATCAAAATGGAATCACAGATAAATAACCTGGAGACAAGGATTGAGAAGATGCAAGAAAGGTTTAACAAGGACCTAGAAGAAATAAAAAAGAGTCAATATATAATGAATACTGCAATAAATGAGATCAAAAACACTCTGGAGGCGACAAATAGTAGAATAACAGAGGCAGAAGATAAGATTAGTGA
>NW_011467718.1:0-521 GCF_000754665.1 Bison bison bison | reverse complement strand
CCTATGGATAGATCAACTAAACAGAAAATTAACAAGGAGACACAAACTTTAAATGATAAAATAGACCAGTTAGACCTAATTGTTATCTATAGGACATTTCACCCCAAAACAATGAAATTTCACCTTTTTTTCAAGCACACATGGAACCTTCTCCAGGATAGATCACATCCTAGGCCATAAATCTAGCTTTGGTAAATTTAAAAAATTGAAATCATTCCAAGCATCTTTTCTGACCAAAATGCAGTAAGATTAGATCTCAATTACAGGAGAAAAACTGTTTAAAAATTCCAATATATGGAGGCTGAACAACACACTGCTGAATAACCAACAAATCACAGAAGAAATCAAAAAAGAAATCAAAATTTGCATAGAAATGAATGAAAATGAAAACACAACAACCCAAAACCAGTGGGACAATGTAAAATCAGTGCTAAGGGGAAAGTTTGTAGCAATACAGGCATACCTCAAGAAACAAGAAAAAAGTCAAATAAATAACCTAACTCTACACCTAAAGCAACCAG
>NW_011467717.1:0-562 GCF_000754665.1 Bison bison bison | reverse complement strand
ACGACTGGGGGACAGGAGAGTCAGGCCTCGTCTTGGGTTGAGGCATGGAACTCCGCTTGCCTCTCGAGGTGTCCCCGGGGAGAGAGGCCACTTGTCGAGCTGTGTTTGGATCCTGGGGGTTTTTCCGGACGATGCATGGGCGAATCACTGCCCCTTCGTGTTGTCTTCATTCACAGGGTGGAGTTCGAAGAGGTGTCCGGGCATCGGGTTCTTATCAAGAGGGGACCGGGAAATCGGGGTCCTTCGGAATGTGGAACCACCCATGAGGCCACGTCTGGAATGTCGTCGTGAGACCGGCTTGATCCTGAGGTGCGACCGGAAGGTCGGGAACCCCTTCCAGACAAAGCAGGGGAGTCGACCCTCCTGTCCAGATCAGGAGGGTAGAAGGGGCTCAGAGGAAGTGGTCCCGGAAAACCTCGGTGTTCCTCTCGAGGGAGACCGGGATGTCGGGGCACTTTGTGGGTCGCATCAAGGGTGCCAAGTACCGTTTCGACCTCCAATACCTAACGTGGGACTTCTCCTGAGACACTGTAGCGGGAAAGGGCTTCATCTTGCGATGACG
>NW_011467716.1:0-502 GCF_000754665.1 Bison bison bison | reverse complement strand
AGGTCCTCTGTGGGTGCTGGCATTGGAAGAGCAGAAGTAGAGGACCTCACTGTCCACTCGGAGCGTAGCGGGTTGACTTCGTCATTAGGTTGGAGTAGTGGTGTTGATTTGTTGTTGGCACAGCAGTGGTGGTGGTTGTTGGAGCAGTTGGTGACCATTGTGGTTGGAGTAGTGGTGGTGGTGGTTGTTGGAGTTGTGGTGGGTGTTGTTTTCGGTTAGTAGCAGTGGTTCTTGAAATAGTGGTAGTCCTTGTTGAAGTAGTAGTAATGGTTGTCTTTCTTGTAGTTTTGGTTGTTTTTGGAGTAGTGGAGGTGGTGGCAGTGGTTGTTGGAGTCATGGTGGTTGTTTGGGGTAGTAGTGGTGGTTGTTGGAATAGTGGTAGTCATTGCTGGAGTAGTGGCAATGGTTGTCCTTGTAGTGGTGGTTGTTCTTGGAGTAGTGGAGGTGGTGGCAGTGGTTGTTGGAGTCATGGTGGTTGTTTTGGGGTAGTAGTGGTGGTTGT
>NW_011467715.1:0-505 GCF_000754665.1 Bison bison bison | reverse complement strand
GCACTGATCATGTGCCGGGAGCCGGTGAGGCATTCCACGTCTGGGACAAAGGGTCATGAGGAAGGAGGCTCGGCATACGCAAATGCGGGATCGAGCCTCAGGAGTCCACCCGGATATTCTCGAGCATCTCCCCCCAAAAAAACCAGAGTCTGCCTCCTTCTTGCTTTGTGCTTTCACCTCTCGATTTCACTGAGGCTGTCCCCCACCACCATCTCGCTCTCTCTTTCAGAGTTAACTTACAGCTCCAATTCATAAAGTTCCCTGTCATTCTTCCCTTGAACTTCCAGCTGAGTCTCCATCTGGAGCGAGGAACCCACTACGCTTACTAATTATGCCTGGGTTGCTAAGACCCCCCTCGAGAAGGTGTCTAGGGTGAGGCACCTTCCGCTATTCGAGAGGGCGCCTGGGGCTTACGGAAGTGGTGTCAAACTTCTTGTCTTGAAGTTTGATTGGTCTACCGCGTAAACCAAGCTACTCAGTCTTTTTCTCCACCGAATTTTCCTAC
>NW_011467714.1:0-520 GCF_000754665.1 Bison bison bison | reverse complement strand
AATCCCCAGCTTTCCTTCGCAACTCGAATGGAAGTTTCGGAACTTCCCTGGGCCAACACAGGAGGCATCCTGAATTACCCGTCGTAACTCGAGATCCCGCCGCAACTCGAGAAAACCACGTGGTTCCCCCGTCATCGCAAGATCGAAGCCCTTTCCCGCTACAGCGTCTCAGGAGAAGTCCCACGTTAGGAATTGGAGGTCGAAACGATACTTGGCACCCTTGATGCGACCCACAAAGTACCCCGGCATCCCGGTCTCCCCTGGAGAGGAACACCGAGGTTTTTCCGGCACCACTTTCCTCCTGAGCCCCTTCTACCCTCCTGACCGCGACAGTAGGGTCGACTCCCCTGCTTTGTCTGGAAAGGGTTCCCGACCTTCCGGTCGCACCTCAGGATGAGGCCGGTCTCACGACGACATTCCAGACGTGGCCTCGTGGGTGCTTCCACATTGCGAAGCACCCTGATTTCCCGGTCCCCTCTTGGTAAGAACCCAATGCCCGGACACCTCTCCGAACTCCACC
>NW_011467713.1:0-535 GCF_000754665.1 Bison bison bison | reverse complement strand
GGGGGAACCTACGTGGTTTTTCTCGAGTTGCGGCGGGATTCTCGAGTTACGACGGGGAATTCGGGATGCCTCTTGTGTTGGCCCAGGGACGTCCAATCTTCCATTCGAGTGGCGAAGGCAGCTGGGGATTGCTCTCGAGTGACTGCAGGGCCAATAGACCTCATCTAGGCTTGTGTCCAGAAGCCAATGTTCCTCTCCAGGGGCGACCGGGATCTCGGGGTGGCATTCCAGACGCACCCGGGGAGACAGGCATTCATCTCGAGTGGAAGCAAAGAACCCCGCTCTGCTGTCGAGTCGCGACGGGTATCTCTTGGAGCTCACTGGGTGGACTAAAGGGAGTCAAGCCTCCTGAGGCGTTTGGAGAGAGGTCGCGAGGCTGGCCTCGAGGCCATGCAGGAGGCGAAGGCCCTCATCTCCGCGATGACGGGGGAGTCTCGGGGTGGTTCTCGAGCGGCGGCCCCAGGGTGCGGTTTCTCACGAGGTACGACGGCGAGGTCAGTGAGCCTCTCGTGGGGCGCCAGGGAAGTCGGGTCTC
>NW_011467712.1:0-531 GCF_000754665.1 Bison bison bison | reverse complement strand
TCAGCAGGACAGCCACAGATGCTGCCATGAAGGGCAGCAGGGTGCCCTCTCCTTGTTGCTGCCTGGGCGGCCACCGGGTTTTGAAACCCATGCACCCTACTAAGTTTCTAGGTGCAATTCGTGGACCCTCCCTTTCCCATCCCAGCAGGTGGTCAAGGGCCCGCTGGCCTCCAAAGTGCCAGAAGCAGGGCTGGGCCAGCCGGCCAGAGATCAGGGTTCTGGCCCTTGGACTTGCAGCGGACACTAGGCTGCTTGGGAAAACCACGCGGCTCTGACCTTTCAGCAAAGGGGTGGAGCGGTAAAGGCCTTGAGCCCAAAGGCGAGGCCTTTCTGCGACCGCCAGGTTGTGCCGACAGAGGGCGGACTACGTGGTTCCCTGCTCCACGCAGTCCCAGTTCCCTGACCTGTGGTCCGCACCCCTCCGCCGCGCCCACTGGATGCCGACCCTTGGGGACCCAGGAGCGCACGCAAAGGGCGTTCCCAGCCGCCATGGCGACCCCTGAGAGGCTCACTGACCTCGCCGTCCTACCT
>NW_011467711.1:0-514 GCF_000754665.1 Bison bison bison | reverse complement strand
GAGGCGTTTGGAGAGAGGTCGTGAGGTTGGCCTCTAGGCCATGCAGGAGCCGAAGGCCCTCATCTCCGCGAGTGACGGGGGAGTCTCGGGGTGGTTCTCGAGCGGCGGCCCAGGGTGCGGTTTCTCTCGAGGTACGACGGCGAGGTCAGTGAGCCTCTCGTGGGGCGCCAGGGAAGTCGGGTCTCCATGCGAGTGGCGAGGGGGAGCGCGTCATTGCTCTCGAGTCATGGTAGGGGAACCTGGCCTCGAGACGTGTTGAAGAAGGTCTCTCGAGGTCTTTCTCGGGTTGAGGCAGGAAACCCTGGCTTCCCTCGACTTGTGCAGGTGACCTCAGGGGGCTTCTCATGGTGGCTCTGAGAATTCAGGGAAACTGGAGTTGGGGGGGGCCTCTCGGGACTCCACGGGGTTTGGTGCATTGGAAGAGGGCCTCATCTCCAGTTGAGGCAGGAACCTCAGGGTTCCTCTGATTTCAGACTCCGATCGCAGGGTCCCTGCAGACTGGAGACAGGAGAGT
>NW_011467710.1:0-511 GCF_000754665.1 Bison bison bison | reverse complement strand
TCAGGGGGGCTTCTCATGGTGGCTCTGAGAAGTCAGGGAAACTGGATGGGGGGGGGCCTCTCGGGGACTCCACGGGGTTTGGTGCATTGGAAGAGGGCCTCATCTCCAGTTGAGGCAGGAACCTCAGGGTTCCTCTGATTTCAGACTCCAACCCAGGGTCCCGGCAGACTGGGGACAGAAGAGTCAGGCCTCGTCTTGGGTTGAGGCATGGAACTCCGCTTGCCTCTCGAGGTGTCCCCGGGGAGAGAGGCCACTTGTCGAGCGGTATTTGGAACCTGGGGGTCTTTTCCGGACGATGCCCGGGCGAGTCACTGCCCCTTCGTGTTGACTTCATTCACAGGGTGGAGTTCGGAGAGGTGTCCGGGCATCGGGTTCTTACCAAGAGGGGTCCGCGAAATCGGGGTGCTTCGCAATGTGGAAGCACCCACGAGGCCACGTCTGGAATGTCGTCGTGAGACCGGCCTCATCCTGAGGTGCGACCGGAAGGTCGGGAACCCCTTCCAGACAAAGC
>NW_011467709.1:0-525 GCF_000754665.1 Bison bison bison | reverse complement strand
CGTGTGCGGGGGGAGTGGGGGGGGGGGCGGCTACTATCACTGATAGGTATGTTCACCAATCTGTCGAATGCCAATATAAAAGTCAGTTCTTGGTTGCTGAAGGGAAATGTATGACTTGGTATTAAAAGAAGGTATGTGGAATGAAATCGCATTTTCTGAAGGCAAACGACGTCGTTCTTTCTTCCAGGTGGCAGTTTCAGGATGGGAGAAGCAAAGGAATGGGTACAGAATGGGATAAGGAGGTTGTAGGGAAAGTGGACCCCCAGAAAAGAGTGTTGTGCCTAGCGCAAGGTTTCTTGAGAGGTTGAACTGCCTTTGCTAATGGATTTTAAGTTTCTTTACCTCTTCCGTGATCTCTTCTAAGTTGACCTAGAACAGAAATCTTTTGTTAGCTTTGGCTAAGTGGAGAAGTATTATTGTTTCACGGTGACTTGTGTGATCCTACCTGACTGTTCTCAACCCTTTTGATATCTATGCACTGCTGCTGCTGCTGCTGCTAAGTCGTTTCAGTCGTGTCCGAGTCTG
>NW_011467708.1:0-502 GCF_000754665.1 Bison bison bison | reverse complement strand
CATCTAGGCTTGTGTCCAGAAGCCAATGTCCTCTCCAGGGGCGACCGGGGTCTCCGGGTTGCATTCCAGACGCACTCGGGGAGACAGGCATTCATCTCGAGTGGAAGCAACGAACCCCGCTCTGCTCTCGAGTCGCGACGGGTATCTCTTGGAGCTCACTGGGTGGACTCAAGGGAGTCAAGCCTCCTGAGGCGTTTGGAGAGAGGTCGCGAGATTGGCCTCTAGGCCATGCAGGAGACGCAGGCCCTCATCTCCGCGATGACGGGGGAGTCTCGGGGTGGTTCTCGAGCGGCGGCCCCAGCGTGCGGTTTCTCACGAGGTACGACGGCGAGGTCAGTGAGCCTCTCGTGGGGCGCCAGGGAAGTCGGGTCTCCATTCGAGTGGCGAGGGGGAGCGCGTCATTACTCTCGAGTCATGGGAGGGTAATCTGGCCTCGAGACGTGTTGAAGAAGGTCTCTCGAGGTCTTTCTCGGGTTGAGGCAGGAAACCCTGGCTTCCCTCG
>NW_011467707.1:0-551 GCF_000754665.1 Bison bison bison | reverse complement strand
ACCATTGAAATAAGAACTCAGAACTTGAGCACTATTACCAAAAATCACAAGGCTCACACTGACACAGACATCAATCCAGACAGACAAGACAAGACATCTTCCAGTTTTCCGCCTGAGATGGAAAGATTTCTTTGAGCCGTTTTTTCTGGGGAGTGGGGGGTGGGGCTGGCGGCCAGGCAGGCTTTGGAAGGAGCTCCTGGTTTGGAATTGCATATGAAAAGACCAGCTTTCCGGGTTCCAAGGAATCAAGTTTCCTTGGAAACCAACTTTGTCCGGTTCTAGAGAATATCATGGCCCTCCTAGGTCAGGTCATCTTTCCTTTCCGTAGTCCTCATTGGATCCCTGAATTCTAGACAGCTTGGATTGCCTCTGTGGGCTGGATGGATTGTCCTCCCGTTTCACCGGGCGGCGGGAGCGAGGTCCCAGAGGCTCTCCTGGAACCGGGCGTGGGGGCGGGGCTCACCGGGAGCCCGTGGTGAAGGTGGGCAGCGCACCGGGAGCGCGCCCGGGGCGGGGCGAAGCCGGGCGGCGCGGGTCGGGAATCGGGTCGT
>NW_011467706.1:0-500 GCF_000754665.1 Bison bison bison | reverse complement strand
AGTGTGTGTGTGTGTGTGTGTGTGTGTGTGTGTGTGTGTGTGTGTATCTCCTCTTGCCGTCTTGGAGTCTGTCTCGGAATCTTCATGTATTTCTGCCTCTGTATCTCCTGACAGCCAGCCACCGGCCCGTTTGTCTGGCCCCGGCCTCTCCCAGGCGCTCTGGCTCTGGCTGAGGAGCTTGCGCAGGCCAGCTGTCTCCCTTGGCGTGGGTGCGTGCGAGTGTCTGTGTGTCTGTCTGTGTGCCTGCCTGTGGCTCGTCTGCTCTCTCAGGAAGGTCGAGGGCTTGGCGTGGGGGCAAAGGGGGGCCTCGGTAGTGCGAAGGGGAGGGGCTGAGGCGCTCCGGTCGACCGCGCCTCCCTGGCTTCTGGTGGGTTTGGGCACCGGACAGGTGCCGGGCAAGTTGGGCGCTCAAGTTTCGCTGCGTCTAGGCCCGCAGGAGGTTCAGAGGCCCCTGGGCCGCGGGGGTTGGGAGGCGGCGGGCGCCGAAGACCGACACGTCC
>NW_011467705.1:0-525 GCF_000754665.1 Bison bison bison | reverse complement strand
TTTCCTTTATGTCAACATTGGGTGTGTAAGCAGATAGGGGAGGGGGTCCCTGGAGAAAGATAATCAAGCTTGACCTCATTTTGGTCCAAGAGATTTTGTGATCTAAACCTGGCCACAATGCTTGCCCTTAAACAGGTCTCAGTAATTAATGATCTTAAGGGGAGAAAGGACTGCAGGCACGAAGGGAAAGCAGTCAAGAAACAATGGGTCTAGGACTCCCTTGGTGGTCCAGTGGCTAAGACTCCGAGCTCCCAATGCAAAGGGGCTGGGGTTCCATCCCTGGTCAGGGAACTAGATCCTGCATGCCACAACTAAGAGTTTGCACGCCCCAACTAAAGATCCTGCATGCTGTATGATGTGGCCATTGAAAAGATTGGTCCACATTAAAAATATATACCTTAATTTTTTTTAATAGAGAAATAGAGGTGAGCAAGAAATAATCAACACAGCAACAGGCCTGTTTTTGTTCTTCATTTGTATTTAGCTCTGGGGTAAAACCATCAGTTGTGGGGGGAAGGCTAAGCA
>NW_011467704.1:0-507 GCF_000754665.1 Bison bison bison | reverse complement strand
GGGATCGAACCTGTGTCCCCTGCACTGGCAGGCCGATTCTTATCCACTGCGCCACCAGGGAAGTCATTGCTTTTCGCTTCCTCAGGTCTTAGTGCAAGGTTCAGTTTTTCTAGGAAATCTCTCATGACATGCTTATGTTTGACGTGTCCATGAAACCTGTGCTTCTCCTATGATAGCACTTATTCTGTTTTAAGCTGGTACTTTAAAGATTATCTGCCAACACACTGGACTTGAAAATTCTGTGTGGAAAGTTGCCACACAAATCTGACTCACATTTATTTCCAAGAACCTAGCCCAACATTCAGTGCTCAGTCAATAGGCTGGCAACAAGCATACTTTCGATCAGTGGATGCATATCCTTTCCCTTATAAGCACAAAATGTCTGTGCTTCCATTAGACCAGTAGCTATTCACAACTTTGGATGGAGATCGAGGTGGACTTCGCTTGGTATAGTAAATGTGTTTCTCAAGGAGTAAATTGAATTACGTTTAAGTGTTCTAAAAGAGA
>NW_011467703.1:0-509 GCF_000754665.1 Bison bison bison | reverse complement strand
GAATGGTATTTAATAACATGCATACCCATCACCACCATGCAACTCGATAACTCTCTTCATTTTATAACAGTGAACTTCTATACATGTTAAACAATAATTCCTCCTCCCCAGGTCCTCACAGCTACCACTCTACTCCATGTCTCTATGATTTCTCACTACTAAAAGCACCTCATAGAAGTAGAATCATACAGTATTTGACTTAATAAGTATTTCCTCACTGATTTGAAACGCCACGTTTATCATATACTAAGTTCCCATAGACACTGAAGTCTAAATTCTTCATCCTAAACTCAGTCTATGCTAGCATCAAACTTTCAATTACTGTAGCTGTTTTTCATACTTTGCTTGGTTTGTTTTTTCATATAAATGAAGAACCTTGTCTCTTTCTTTCCCCCAGCTCTACAAATCCATTTTGATTTTATCTATATATCTATCTGGCACTTATCCAGGTCTTACTGGGTACCAGACACAGTTGTGAAAATGTTAAATTTACAAGCCAATTTAAAAAG
>NW_011467702.1:0-519 GCF_000754665.1 Bison bison bison | reverse complement strand
GAAACTATTGTAAGTTCAGTTCCGTTCAGTTGCTCAGTCGTGTCTGACTCTTTGGGACCCCGTGGCCTGCAGGACGCCGGGCTTCCGTGTCCATCACCAACTTCAGGGCTTGCTCAAACTCATGTCCATCGAATCAGTGATGCCATCCAACCATCTTATCCTCTGTGTCCCCTTCTCCTCTGCCTTCAATCAAGAGTCTCATAGGCAGATATTTTCGAGTGTAATTAGTGTTCATAGTTTATCTAAAAGCTCATATCACATTTAATTTTTCGTTTTGTTCCTGTTCTATCGATGTCTTTCTCGGGTTGAGGCAGGAAACCCTGGCTTCCCTGGACTTGTTCAGGTGACCTCAGGGGGCTTCTCATGGTGGCTCTGAGAAGTCAGGGAAACTGGAGTTGGAAGGGGCCTTTCGGGACTCCACTGGGTTTGGTGCATTGGAAGAGGGCCTCAGCTCCAGTTGAGGCAGGATCCTCAGGGTTCCTCAGATTTCAGACTCCGATCGCAGGGTCCCTGCAGACT
>NW_011467701.1:0-501 GCF_000754665.1 Bison bison bison | reverse complement strand
TATAAAGAGTAATAGAATGAGGATAGCTCAGTAGGAAAAATTCAGTGGAGAAAAGAGGCTGAGTAGCTGGTTTACACGGGAGACCAATAAAACTCAAGACAAGAAGCTTGCACCACTACGTAGGCCGCAGGCATCTCCGTCTCCCGAAGGAGAGGAGACACTGAGGCCTCCCCATTCGGATCTTAGAAGCCCAAGCATAATTAGTAAGCATGGTGGGTTCCGCGCTCCAGATGGAGACTCAGCCAGAGTGAGAGAGAGAGTGACATGGGGAGACCAGTCTTTCGAGGAACTGATCCCAATTCTTTATTTTCCAGAGTCTGTTTTTATACACTGAGATGTTATACAAAAGTCACGCGGGGACAGCAGTCCTGACTTTTATTAAAGTCAGGTGCTTCACACAAATGTATACAGAGGTCTTAGGGTTGTTACATCATCTTCTGGCCAGGGGGGCCTGCTGACAATTTACGACCCTCTCCTTGTGACAGCGGTCAGTCAACACAT
>NW_011467700.1:0-531 GCF_000754665.1 Bison bison bison | reverse complement strand
GGTGACAATCCTCTGAATCAAGCACCACGATGCCCATTTTAGAGATTAAAAAATAAGGGCTCAGAGCAGTTTAGTAACTAGCCTAAGATCACCTGGCTCTGCAGATGGCAATTAAGCCCAATTCTGCTTGGAAATACTGCCTTCCTGCAGGGTAGCAAGAGGTTAATACTGCCTTTGTAGAAAAAGACTAAATGGACCTCTCCTGAGGTCTTACTTTACAGATCCTTTAACCTTTACAAGTGCAGTATTTTCACTCAAGCCTTCAAAAACCACTGATGGGGTGCAGGTAGTTAAGGAAACAGTCCAGCTTGCCAGAATGTGATTCATCAAAAGTCAATTCATGAAATGACCAATTTGCTGAAATTTCAATTTGCAAAGCCTTTTTGAATACATCCAGACAAGATCGGACATGTTCAGGGTGGTATGGTCATAGGCTTGAATATATTCAATAAACATTTTTCTTATAAATCTTTTGAGCATCCTTTACATAATAGTCTTATATTTTTTAATTTAAAGTCACCTTCTTAGTAG
>NW_011467699.1:0-539 GCF_000754665.1 Bison bison bison | reverse complement strand
GAGATACCCGTCGCGACTCGAGAGCAGACGGGGGTCTTTGCTTCACTCGAGATGAATGCCTGTTCCCCGGGTGCATCTGGAATGCAACCCCGAGATCCCGGTCGCCCCTGGAGAGGAACATTGGCTTCTGGACACAAGCCTAGATGAGGTCATTTGGCCCTGCAGTCACTCGAGAGCAATCCCCAGCTTGCCTTCGCAACTCGAATGGAAGATTGGACTTCCCTGGGCCAACACAAGAGGCATCCCGAATTCCCCGTCGTAACTCGAGAATCCCGCCGCAACTCCGAGAAAAACCACGTGGTTCCCCGTCATCGCAAGATGAAGCCCTGTCCCGCTACAGCGTCTCAGGAGAAGTCCCACGTTAGGAATTGGAGGTCGAAACGGTACTTGGCACCCTTGATGCGCCCCCACAAACTTCCGCGGCATCCCGGTCTCCCTGGAGAGGAACACCGAGGTTTTCCGGCACCACTTCCTCTGAGCCCCTTCTACCCTCCTGATCTCGACAGGAGGGTCGACTCCCCTGCTTTGTCTGGAAGGGG
>NW_011467698.1:0-685 GCF_000754665.1 Bison bison bison | reverse complement strand
AGTTCTCGAGTTACGACGGGGAAGTTCAGGAGCCTCTTGTGTTGGCCCAGGCAAGTCCAATCTTCAATTCGAGTTGCGAAGGAAAGCTGGGGATTGCTCTCGAGTGACTGCAGGGCCAATAGACCTCATCTAGGCTTGTGTCCAGAAGCCAATGTTCCTCTCCAGGGGCGACAGGGATCTCGGGGTTGCATTCCAGACGCACCCAGGGAGACAGGCATTCATCTCGAGTGGAAGCAAAGAAACCCGCTCTACTCTCGAATCGCGACGGGTATCTCTTGGAGCTCACTGGGTGGACTCAAGGGAGTCAAGCCTCCTGAGGCGTTTGGAGAGAGGTCGCGAGATTGGTCTCTAGGCCATGCAGGAGACGAAGGCCCTCATCTCTCGATGACGGGGAGTCTCGGGGTTGTTCTCGAGCGGCGGCCCCAGTGTGCGGTTTCTCACGAGGTACGACGGCGAGGTCAGTGAGCCTCTGGGGGGGCGCCAGGGAAGTCGGGTCTCCATGCGAGTGGCGAGGGGGAGCGCGTCACTGCTCCCGAGCCATGGTAGGGGAATCTGGCCTCGAGACGTGTTGAAGAAGGTCTCTCGAGGTCTTTCTCGGGTTGAGGCAGGAAACCCTGGCTTCCCTCGACCTGTGCAGGTGACCTCAGGGGGCTTCTCATGGTGGCTCTGAGAAGCCAGGGAAACT
>NW_011467697.1:0-509 GCF_000754665.1 Bison bison bison | reverse complement strand
GCCTTTGTAGCCTTCTGTTGTCTGAGGGTTCTTGTTAGAGCTCAGGAGAGGGTGCCCAGTTCATCCAGCTGCTGTTAAACGAGTTCAGCTGTATTTTGCACTGTCACTTTGTTGTCACCAAGCTCCCGTGGGACTGCACGGGATCAGTATTCTTTACAGAATCCCACTAAAAAAGGCACAGGTTAGTTGGTTAAAACAACACACTCATTGTTTATAAAAATACATACCATGCATGTCTCCTAAAACCTCCCCTGGCTTAACCACACACCCAGATGTGTCAGTGAGACCTGTCTGGACCGTGAGGGGTTAATCTGTTCCCCACACTGTTGCCACCACTGTCTTTCCTGTCCTCACACCCAGGACCAGCAGAAACGCTGGGAGTCCAGGAGAGATCATCTCTTCTTTTTTTTATTTGTTTATTTTTAGTTGAAAGATAATTGCTTTACAGAATTTTCTTTTCTATCCAACCTCAACATGAATCAGCCATAGGTACCCATATATCTCCTCCC
>NW_011467696.1:0-553 GCF_000754665.1 Bison bison bison | reverse complement strand
GTAGGAATGGGCGTGGGTAGAGCCGGTATGGAAAAGATATGGAGGTTCCCGAAGGACTAAAAGTGGAAGTAGCCTATGGTCCAGCAGTCCGACTCCCAGGCATAGATCCACCCACGGTATAAGTGAACAAGATAGATGCCCCGTTTGGGCACATCTATCTGTGCGTGCGCGCGCACATGCGCATGCGCGATCGCCTCGAGGCAGGGGGTGGGGCGGGGACCGGGGCTCTGGCTGGAGTCGGTGCAAGCCCCGGGATTGCCTGAGGCAAGCCAAAGGAGCCCCAGGTGGAGACGGGACTGCCGGTCGTCGGGTGTCCTGGAAGCCGAATGCGAATGCGGAGGGGCTCGCGGGCCGCGCGGAGGCAACCCAGGTCTGCAGCGGGAGTCGGGGCCCCGGCCACCCGCTCCCCGCGGCCCGGGAGGGGCTGGGGCTGCGGGGGGGATCCAAGAATCGGGACGCGCGGCGGGGGCTAAAGGACCTCTTCTGCTAGGCAAAAAGCCTCGAGCACCCGGGATTCCCAGGTGGTCTCCCATCCAAGATCCTAACCAGGCCC
>NW_011467695.1:0-521 GCF_000754665.1 Bison bison bison | reverse complement strand
TATTCCAGGTTTCTATGCAATATTGCTCTTTGATGCATCGGACCTTGCTTCTGTCACCAGTCACATGCACAACTGGGTATTGTTTTTTGCATTGGCTCCATGTCTTCATTCTTTCTGGAGTTCTTTCTCCACTCATCTCCAATAGCATATTGGGCACCTACCGACCTGAATAGTACAGGTTTAAAAGAAACTGGTCCTAAGGGCTTATTTACAAACAATGGGATAACCAATTCAACTTCTTCTTCTTCTTTTTTTTATTTAATCTGTTCGTTTTTTTTCCCCCCTACGTATATAAAATTGTTTTAGTCACTCTGTTATTCTAGCAATTTGACTGCTTCACATAGTTTGAGACTTTTATTAACAGATATTCCTGTTGTAAATACCCAAATTCCTCCTTTTTAGTATGTTTAGTAGCAATGGCATCTTATTCATTATCATTTCAGTAACTAAATCTGCTCTTTTCGTTTTTAGTTTACCTAATATTCTTTTTACTATCTTTGTTTCATGTTCAATTTTCTGTA
>NW_011467694.1:0-500 GCF_000754665.1 Bison bison bison | reverse complement strand
TCCAAGAGGGACCACTTCACATGAGTCCGATTGGGCCTCACTGCGATGTCTGTCAATAACCAGTGCTGGAGAAGATGTGGAGCAAAGGGAACTCTCCTCCACGGTGAGTAGGAATGGGCTGGGGAGAGCCGGTATGGAAAAGAATATGGAGGTTCCCGAAGGAACTAAAAGTGGAAGTAGCCTATGGTTCAGCAGTCCGACTCCCAGGCATAGATCCACCCACGGTATAAGTGAACAAGATAGATGCCCCGTTTGGGCACATCTATCTGTGCGTGCGCGCGCACATGCGCATGCGCGATCGCCTGCGAGGCAGGGGTGGGCGGGGCCGGGGCTCTGGCTGGAGTCCCTGCAAGCCCCGGGATTGCCTGAGGCAAGCCAAAGGAGCCCCAGATGGAGACGGGACTGCCGGTCGTCGGGTGTCCTGGAAGCCGAATGCGAATGCGGAGGGGCTCGCGGGCCGCGCGGAGGCAAGCCAGGTCTGCAGCGGGAGTCGGGGCCCC
>NW_011467693.1:0-525 GCF_000754665.1 Bison bison bison | reverse complement strand
ACCAGTTTTCCCTCCTCTTGACACTTGCCTGGAACCCTGAAAAGCTGAGCTGGTGACTGTGTGTGTGAGTGCGTGCATGTACGCGTGTACATGAGAGACGGACGCGTGTGCGTGTGCGTGTGCGTGTGCGTGTGCATGGACGTGAGAGAAAAGAAAGGAAAAAAAAATAATAATAATAATAAATCCAGAAGGAAGGAAGGAAGGAGGGAAGGAGGAGGGAGGGACGAAATAGGTTAGTTCGTAGGGGCCTCCGTGTCATGGCAAGAGTTTCTGAGCACAGATCCTCCGTTCAGGGAAACAGTGATCGTATCTCCTCTCAGGAGGCCGTGATGTCGATGGACGGGTGCGGGAAAGCAGGCCGTGGGGTGCAAGCCATCTAGGTTTTTGTGTTTTGTGTTTTGTTGTTTTTGTTTTTTTTCCCTCAGAGGCACTTGTAGGGAAACCAAGGAAACACACAGGTTCATCCCTGGAGCGGATTCGAGAAACCAGTCGGCAGAGGGAGAGGCAGTCTAGGAGGTTGATTTT
>NW_011467692.1:0-517 GCF_000754665.1 Bison bison bison | reverse complement strand
TGACCTCGCCGTCGTACCTCGTCGAGAAACCCGCACCCCTGGGCCCGCCCGCTCCGAGAACCACCCCCGACGACTCCCCCGTCATGGCGGAGATGAGGGCCTTCATCTCCTGCATGGCTTAGAGGCCAACCTCGCGACCTCTCTCCAAACGCCTCAGGAGGCTTGACTCCCTTTAGTCCACCCAGTGAGCTCCAAGAGATAGCCGTCGCGACTCGAGAGCAGAGCGGGGTTCTTTGCTTCCACTCGAGATGAATGCCTGTCTCCCCGGGTGCGTCTGGAATGCAACCCCGAGATCCCGGTCGCCCCTGGAGAGGAACATTGGCTTCTGGACGCAAGCCTAGATGAGGTCTATTGGCCCTGCAGTCACTCGAGAGCAATCCCCAGCTTTCCTCCGCAACTCGAATGCAAGATTGGACTTTCCTGGGCCAACACAAGAGGCATCCTGAATTCCCCGTCGTAACTCGAGAATCCTGCCGCAACTCGAGAAAAACCACGTGGTTCCCCCGTCATCGCAAGA
>NW_011467691.1:0-545 GCF_000754665.1 Bison bison bison | reverse complement strand
ATTGAGTTGTATGAGCTGCTTATATATTTTGGAAATTATCCTTTGTCACTTGTTTCATTTGCTATATTTTCTCCCATTCTGAAGGCTGTCTTTTCACCTTGCTTATAGTTTCCTTTGCTGTGCAGAAGCTTTTAAGTTTAATCAGGTCCCACTTGTTTACTTTTGTTTTTATTTCCATTACTCTAGGAGGTGGGTCATAGAGGATCTTGCTTAGATTTATGTACTGAGTGCTCTGCCCCTGTTTTCCTCTTAGAGTTTTATAGTTTCTGGTCTTACATTTAGGTCTTTAATCCATTTTGAGTTTATCTTTTTGTACAGTGTTAGGAAGTGCTCTAACTTCATTCTTTTACATGTAGTTGTCCAGTTTTCCCAACACCATTTACTGAAGAGGCTGTCTTTGCCCCATTGCATATTCTTACCTTCTTTGTCAAAAATAAGGTACCCACTGGTGCATGGGTTTATTTCTGGGCTTTCTATCTTGTTCCATTGGTCTATATTTATGTTTTTATACCAGTACCATACTGTCTTGATGACTGTAGCTTTGT
>NW_011467690.1:0-524 GCF_000754665.1 Bison bison bison | reverse complement strand
GAACCCCCGAGATCCCCGGTGCCCCCTGGAGAGGAACATTGGCTTCTGGACACAAGCCTAGATGAGGTCTATTGGCCCTGCAGTCACTCGAGAGCAATCCCCAGCTTGCCTTCGCAACTCGAATGGAAGATTGGACTTCCCTGGGCCAACACAAGAGGCATCCCGAATTCCCCGTCGTAACTCGAGAATCCCGCCGCAACTCGAGAAAACCACGTGGTTCCCCCGTCATCGCAAGATGAAGCCCTGTCCCGCTACAGCGTCTCAGGAGAAGTCCCACGTTAGGAATTGGAGGTCGAAACGGTACTTGGCACCCTTCGATGCGCCCGCACAAAGTTCCCCGGCATCCCGGTCTCCCTGGAGAGGAACACCGAGGTTTTCCGGCACCACTTCCTCTGAGCCCCTTCTACCCTCCTGATCTCGACAGGAGGGTCGACTCCCCTGCTTTGTCTGGAAGGGGTTCCCGACCTTCCGGTCGCACCTCAGGATGAGGCCGGTCTCACGACGACATTCCAGACGTGGCCTCG
>NW_011467689.1:0-509 GCF_000754665.1 Bison bison bison | reverse complement strand
CCGACCATCCCGGTCTCCCTCGAGAGGAACACCGAAGTTTTCCGGCACCACTTCCTCTGAGCCCCTTCTACCGTCCTGACCTGGACAGGAGGGTCGATTCCTCTGCTTTGTCTGGAAGGGGTTCCCGACCTTCCGGTCGCACCTCAGGATGAGGCCGGTCTCACGACGACATTCCAGACGTGGCCTCGTGGGTGGTTCCACATTCCGAAGGACCCCGATTTCCCGGTCCCCTCTTGATAAGAACCCAATGCCCGGACACCTCTTCGAACTCCACCCTGTGAATGAAGTCAACACGAAGCGGTAGTGACTCGCCCGTGCATCGTCGGGAAGAAAACCCCAGATTCCAAATACCGCTCGACAAGTGGCCTGTCTCCCCGGGAACACCTCGAGAGGCAAGCGGAGTTCCATGCCTCAACACAAGACGAGGCCTGACTCTCCTTTCCCAAGTCTGCAGGGACCCTGGGATCGGAGTCTGAAATCAGAGGAACCCTGAGGTTCCTGCCTCAACT
>NW_011467688.1:0-546 GCF_000754665.1 Bison bison bison | reverse complement strand
GGCGTTTGGAGAGAGGTCGAGAGATTGGTCTCTAGGCCATACAGGAGACGAAGGCCCTCAAGTCACGATGACGGGGGAGGCTCGGGGTTGTTCTCGAGCGGCGGCCCCAGTGTGCGGTTTCTCGCGAGGTACGACGGCGAGGTCAGTGAGCCTCTCGTTGGGGGCCAGGGAAGTCGGGTCTCCATGCGAGTGGCGAGGGCGAGCGCGTCATTGCTCTCGAGCCATGGTAGGGTGCCGGGGACCAGCCCCGGCTGATCCAGGGCATTCGAAGGAGAGACGGCGTAGGCGAAGATCAGGAAACAACTGCTTAATTAAATGTTAATTAAGGATGTAAAGTGTAATAGAATGAGGATAGCTCAGTGAGGAAATTCAGTGGAGAAAAGAGGCTGAATAATTCAGCCAGAAGGTAAGAGAAAGAACGACGTGGTGAGACCAAGTTTCGGTGAACAAGACCCGCACTTTATTTTCAAAGTAGTTTTATACCTTAAGTTATGCATAGAGGATAATGGGGGAAGGGGTAGAGTCTTGCAGCAAACCAGGCTTTCT
>NW_011467687.1:0-532 GCF_000754665.1 Bison bison bison | reverse complement strand
TCCTGCATTGCAGATGGATTCTTTACCAGCTGAGCTACCAGGGAAGCCCAAATATGACAAATGAAGTTCAGTCACAGTGGGTAGAAGGGAGGAGGGAGCCCTGGCTGTGCTGACCTTAGCGTGGGGTGGTCTAAGCATAGTCCGGCAGGAGAAACTTCCAGAGAAGGAAAGCTGTACCCTTCTGCAGCTATTACCTAAATTCCTTTTACCCCAAAATGTTCAGATACACACTAGGTAAAATTTTTCTGACTGAGCTAAGAAAATTAAGCTATTAAGAAAAAAAAAAGTATCTAATTCAATGACCCCTTATATCTTGGTTACAGGAATATGTGCCCCAGTAGTCTTTTTTGTGGACTATGCTTCCAACTGCTTATTTATGGAAGAAATCGAAGGCTCAGTGACTGTTCGAGATTATATTGAATCCACTCTGGAGACTGAAAAATCTCCCCAAAGTCTCCTGGACTTAGCCAGGACCATCGGGCAGGTTTTGGCTCGAATGCACGACGAAGACCTCATTCATGGTGATCTCACC
>NW_011467686.1:0-519 GCF_000754665.1 Bison bison bison | reverse complement strand
GCCCACATATATGTTAATATATTCTGTATGTGAAAAATTAAGAGTACCATGGTTTATACCAGGCAAAATTGTTTTATGTTTTGTAGCCCTGAGACACTAGCATAAATATGGTAAATTTACACCAGCGATATTCAAAGCATCAAAATGATGTATGAGAAGATAGACATGTAAGAGAAGTCTAAAACTTTCTCGACTCGATTGAAACATTTAAACAAGATGTTCCCTAATATAAATACTTGCCAAAAAGTCTTTCAAATGATACTGGTAAGTTACAAATAAAGATGGAGAGAAATGGAGTATCAGAGAAAGTTTAAATAATCTATTAAAAAAATGAACTTGTGATTTCCTTGAATATTTCTTCATGATGAACCCAATAAACATCATGCTTAGTTATGATTTTCTTTTTTTTTCTAATTTTATTTTATTTTTAAACTTTACATAATTGTATTAGTTTTGCCAAATATCAAAATGAATCCGCCACAGGTATACATGTGTTCCCCATCCCGAACCCTCCTCCCT
>NW_011467685.1:0-542 GCF_000754665.1 Bison bison bison | reverse complement strand
CCAGGGGGTTTTTTCCGGACGATGCACGGGCGAGTCACTGCCCCTTCGTGTTGACTTCATTCCCAGGGTGGAGTTCGGAGAGGTGTCGTGGCATCAGGTAATTACCAAGTGGGGACCGGGAAATCTGGGTGCGTCGCAATGTGGAAGCACCCACGAAGCCACGTCTGGAATGTCGTCGTGAGACCGGCCTCATCCTGAGGTGCGACCGGAAGTCGGGAACCCTTCCAGACAAAGCAGGGGAGTCGACCCTCCTGTCGAGATCAGGAGGGTAGAAGGGGCTCAGAGGAAGTGGTGCCGGAAAACCTCGGGGTTCCTCTCCAGGGAGACCGGGATACCTGGAAACTTGGTGGGGCCCATCAAGGGTGCCAAGGACCGTTTCGACCTCCAATTCCTAACGTGGGACTTCTCCTGAGACGCTGTAGCGGGAAAGGGCTTCATCTTGCGATGACGGGGGAACCACGTGGTTTATCTCGAGTTGCGGCGGGATTCTCCAGTTACGACGGGGAATTCAGGATGCCCCTTGTGTTGGCCCAGGGAAGTCC
>NW_011467684.1:0-552 GCF_000754665.1 Bison bison bison | reverse complement strand
TGGGTTGAGGCATGGAACTCCGCTTGCCTCTCGAGGTGTCCCCGGGGAGAGAGGCCACTAGTCGAGCGGTATTTGGAATCTGGGGGTCTTTTCCGGACGATGCACGGGCGAGTCACTGCCCTTCGTGTTGACTTCATTCACAGGGTGGAGTTCGGAGAGGTGTCCGGGCATCGGGTTCTTACCAAGAGGGGACCGGGAAATCGGGGTGCTTCGCAATGTGGAAGCACCCACGAGGCCACGTCTGGAATGTCGTCGTGAGACCGGCCTCATCCTGAGGTGCGACCGGAAGGTCGGGAACCCCTTCCAGACAAAGCAGGGGAGTCGACCCTCCTGTGGAGATCAGGAGGGTAGAAGGGGCTCAGAGGAAGTGGTGCCGGAAAACCTCGGTGTTCCTCTCCAGGGAGACCGGGATGCCGGGGAAATTGGTGGGGGCGCATCAAGGGTGCCAAGTACCGTTTCGACCTCCAATTCCTAACGTGGGACTTCTCCTGAGACGCTGTAGCGGGAAAGGGCTTCATCTTGCGATGACGGGGGAACCACGTGGTTTTTCTC
>NW_011467683.1:0-530 GCF_000754665.1 Bison bison bison | reverse complement strand
TGCCGGGGGAACTTTGTGGGGCGCATCAAGGGTGCCAAGTACCGTTCGACCTCCAAGTCCTAGCGTGGGACGTCTCCTGAGACGCTGTAGCGGGAAAGGGCTTCATCTTGCGATGACGGGGGAACCACGTGGTTTTTCTCGAGTTGCGGCGGGATTCTCGAGTTACGACGGGGAATTCGGGATGCCCCTTGTGTTGGCCCAGGGAAGTCCAATCTCCCATCCGAGTTGCGAAGGAAAGCTGGGGATTGCTCTCGAGTGACTGCAGGGCCAATAGACCTCAGTCTAGGCTTGTGTCCAGAAGCCAATGTTCCTCTCCAGGGGCGACCGGGATCTCGGGGTTGCATTCCAGACGCACCCGGGGAGACAGGCATTCATCTCGAGTGGAAGCAAAGAACCCCGCTCTGCTCTCGAGTCGCGACGGGTATCTCTTGGAGCTCACTGGGTGGACTAAAGGGAGTCAAGCCTCCTGAGGCGTTTGGAGAGAGGTCGCGAGGTTGGCCTCTAGGCCATGCAGGAGACGAAGGCCCTCA
>NW_011467682.1:0-528 GCF_000754665.1 Bison bison bison | reverse complement strand
AATCTCAAAGCTTAATTCCATTCAGTGAGTCTCAAGGGTCAGAGACTGCCATGGGCATAATTTAATTCCTGTAGAATAAGTTGGCAAGTTCATACTGACTTGACTACTTGGTAGTTGACTACTTGATAAAGAGAGAAAATGACAATAGCAACAATGACCAAAAATAAACAACAAAAAAACACAGAAATGTGTAGTTAGGGATTCAGTCATAACAGGTACACATGAATTGTTGTATGGACTATATAATCATCTATATCTGCTTAATTGTTTCTGCTAATGACTTGAACACTGTGAATCGCACACAAACCATTAAAAAAGAAAAGTAATTTTGGAAAATTCTTAGAGAAAAGAATACTAGAATCCATTACCTGTCTCCTGGGAAACGTGTACGCTATTAAATTTACAACAGTTAGACCTGGACACGGGACAATGAAGTGATTCAAAATCGGGAAAGGAATAAGTCAAAGCTATCTAGTGTTGCCCTGGTTATTTGACTTCTGTGCAGAGGACATCATGAAAATAAAATCC
>NW_011467681.1:0-516 GCF_000754665.1 Bison bison bison | reverse complement strand
TCGAGAGCAATGACGCGCTCCCCCTCGCCACCTCGCATCGGAGACCCCGACTTCCCCTGGCGCCCCACGAGCGGCTCACTCACCTCGCCGTCGTACCTCGTGAGAAACCGCACCCTGGGGCCGCCGCTCGAGAACCACCCCGAGACTCCCCCGTCATCGCGGAGATGAGGGCCTTCGTCTCCTGCATGGCCTAGAGGCCAACCTCGCGACCTCTCTCCAAACGCCTCAGGAGGCTTGACTCCCTTTAGTCCACCCAGGGAGCTCCAAGAGATACCCGTCGCGACTCGAGAGCAGAGCGGGGTTCTTGGCTTCCACTCGAGATGAATGCCTGTCTCCCCGGGTGCGTCTGGAATGCAACCCCGAGATCCCGGTCGCCCCTGGAGAGGAACATTGGCTTCTGGACACAAGCCCAGATGAGGTCTATTGGCCCTGCAGTCACTCGAGAGCAATCCCCAGCTTTCCTTCGCAACTCGAATGGAAGATTGGACTTCCCTGGGCCAACACAAGAGGCATCCC
>NW_011467680.1:0-515 GCF_000754665.1 Bison bison bison | reverse complement strand
CCTGAGAAAAAGAAGAGAAATAGAAGAAACAATGTCACCGGGAGACCCAGCTTAGGTGAAACGGGTCTGCAGCTTATTTTTAAAAGGGGCTTTTATACCCTGAGTTACACATTTCCAGGAGTGAAAGATACAAAGTCATGCAGAATCAGCTCAACACTCCATCAGTTTACCTTTATCGAAACCAGGACACTTTCTGCATAACTTTCCCCCCAAAAGGGTCTTATGTTATGTACATTATCTTCTGGCCCTGTGACCTGTTAACATTTTGTGACTCTTTCTTGATAAAGGTTGGTCAACCTGAAAACCTGCTTTCCCTTTATCTTTCCAGTCTGCAGTCCCCCTCAGGAAACAGAGTTACATTCTCATGGAGCAAAGGTGCAGTGGATTACAACAAAGAAAGTACTTATTAACTCAAGAGTCTTATGTTGCTAATACCAAGTCTACTGCTTGTTTTTCTTGCATACCAACTATACTAGCTAATGCACTTACAGGTGCACATTGGGTAAAGGACAAGG
>NW_011467679.1:0-504 GCF_000754665.1 Bison bison bison | reverse complement strand
CTTTGCTTCCACTCGAGATGAATGCCTGTCTCCCCGGGTGCGTCTGGAATGCAACCCCGAGATCCCGGTCGCCCCTGGAGAGGAACATTGGCTTCTGGACAAAAGCCCAAATGAGGTCTGTTGGCACTGCAGTCACTCGAGAGCAATCCCCAGCTTTCCTTCGCAACTCGAATGGAAGATTGGACTTCCCTGGGCCAACACAAGAGGCATCCCGAATTCCCCGTCGTAACTCGAGAATCCCGCCGCAACTCGAGAAAAACCACGTGGTTCCCCCGTCATCGCAAGATGAAGCCCTTTCCCGCTACAGCGTCTCAGGAGAAGTCCCACGTTAGGAACTGGAGGTCGAAACGGTACTTGGCACCCTGGATGCGCCCCCACAAAGTTCCCCTGCATCCCGGTCTCCCTGGAGAGGAACACCGAGGTTTTCTGGCACCACATCCTCTGAGCCCCTTCTACCCTCCTGATCTCCACAGGAGGGTCGACTCCCCTGCTTTGTCTGGAAGG
>NW_011467678.1:0-546 GCF_000754665.1 Bison bison bison | reverse complement strand
AACATGGATGAACCTTGAAGATATATGCTAAGTGAATAAGCCAGTCACAAAAGGACAAATCTTGCAAATTTCCTCTTATGGGCTACCTACAGTAGTCAAATTTATAGAGACAGAAAATAGAATAATGGTTGCTAGGGAGTGGAGGAAAGAAGTAAAGGAGTTTTTTTTTTTTTAAATGCATTTCTATTTTTTATAGAGTTTAAGTTTTGCAAGAGGAAAAGAGTTCTGGGGAATACCCTGGTGATTCAGGGGTTAGGACTCCAGCTTTCATTGCCAAGGGAGGACCTAGATTTAATTCCTGGTCAGGGAACTAAGATCCCGCAGGCAGTGTGGAGGGGCAAAACGAAACAAAACGAAAAGAGTTCTGGAGATGGTTGGTGGTGATGGTTGCACAGCAATAAGAAAGTGTTTATATCACTGAACTTCACACTTAATTCTGGTTAAAATGGAGGAATTAAGTAGAATGGGGACCAGTGACTTGCAGCAGCAACACCCTGACAAGATGGGTACAAGGGATGTAGAGCACTATCTACAAAGGAAAACGAT
>NW_011467677.1:0-635 GCF_000754665.1 Bison bison bison | reverse complement strand
CACGACGACATCCAGACGTGGCCTCGCGGTGCTTCCACATTGCGAAGCACCCCCGATTTCCCGGTCCCCTCTACGGTAAGAACCCGACTGCCCGGACACCTCTCCGAACTCCACCCTGTGAATGAAGTCAACACGAAGGGGCAGTGACTCGCCCGTGCATCGACCGGAAAAAACCCCCAGGTTCCAAATACCGCTCGACAAGTGGCCTGTCTCCCCGGGAACACCTCGAGAGGCAAGCGGAGTTCCATGCCTCAACCCAAGACGAGGCCTGACGCTCCTGTCCCAAGTCTGCAGGGACCTTGCGATCGGAGTCCGAAATCAGAGGAACCCTGAGGTTCCTGCCTCAACTGGAGATGAGGCCCTCTTCCAATGCACCAAACCCAGGCGAGTCCCGAGAGGCCCCTCCCACCTCCAGTTTCCCTGACTTCTCAGAGCCACCATGAGAAGCCCCCTGAGGTCACCTGCACAAATCGAGGGAAGCCAGGGTTTCTGCCTCAACCCGAGAAAGACCTCGAGAGACCTTCTTCAACACGTCTCGAGGCCAGATTCCCCTACCATGACTCGAGAGCAATGACGCGCTCCCCCTCGCCACTCGCATGGAGACCCGACTTCCCTGGCGCCCCACGTGAGGCTCA
>NW_011467676.1:0-508 GCF_000754665.1 Bison bison bison | reverse complement strand
AAACTTATCATATGCAAACGCTTCGGTGATTTGCATCATCTCTGGCCCGGAGGCCTGTTAACATTTTAAGACCTTTTCTTCAGAAAACTATTTTTCTCTAAAGGTGGTTGGTCAGGAGCACCCTCCAAAAAAGCATTAGATAAAGTTGCATTCCTACAGAGCAAAGGTGTGGTGGGCTATAACAAGAAAAAGAATTAACTCAAGGGTCCCAGGTTACAAACATTAAAGCTACTACTTACAGCAATTATATTAATCAATACACTGCCAGGGACACAGCAGGTAAGGGATATGGAAACTGAGCAGCAAACAATGGCCCAACAAGTGAAAAACCATTCACCAATACAATTTCTAATCAATCTTTTAACTACTCAAAAGAATCTGTGTTTAGACAGTTTAGAACATCTCCTGCCTCTCACAGTTGGGAGGCTCTGAACAGTCACATGTGGCCGGAAAAACCTATTCAGGCAGGCTAGAGGATTTCCAAAGGAGTTTGTAGGTTAAACACTGT
>NW_011467675.1:0-519 GCF_000754665.1 Bison bison bison | reverse complement strand
ATAGTAGTCTCTTATGTATCCTTTGTATTTCTGTGTTGTCTGTTGTGATCTCTCCAGTTCGTTTCTAATTTTGTTGATTTGATTTTTCTCCCTTTGTTTCTTGATGAGTCTGGCTAATGGTTTGTCAATTTTATTTATCCTTTCAAAGAACCAGCTTTTGGTTTTGTTGATTTTTGCTATGGTCTCTTTTGTTTCTTTTGCATTTATTTCTGCTCTAATTTTTAAGATTTCTTTCCTTCTACTAACCCTGGGGTTCTTCATTTCTTCCTTTTCTAGTTGCTTTAGGTGTAGAGTTAGGTTATTTATTTGACTTTTTTCTTGTTTCTTGAGGTGTGCCTGTATTGCTATGAACTTTCCCCTTAGGACTGCTTTTACCGTGTCCCACAGGTTTTGGGTTGTTGTGTTTTCACTTTCATTCGTTTCTACGTAAATTTTGATTTCTTTTTTGATTTCTTCTGTGATTTGTTGGTTATTCAGCAGCGTGTTGTTCAGCCTCCATATGTTGGAATTTTTAATAGT
>NW_011467674.1:0-527 GCF_000754665.1 Bison bison bison | reverse complement strand
TTGGCCCTGCAGTCACTCGAGAGCAATCCCCAGCTTCCTTCGCAACTCGAATGGAAGATTGGACTTCCCTGGGCCAACACAAGAGGCATCCTGCATTCCCCGTCGTAACTCGAGAATCCCGCCGCAACTCGAGAAAATCCACGTGGTTCCCCCGTCATCGCAAGATGAAGCCCTTTCCGCTACAGTGTCTCAGGAGAAGTCCACGTTAGGTATTGGAGGTCGAAATGGTACTTGGCACCCTTGATGCGACCCACAAAGTTCCCCGACATCCCGGTCTCCCTC
This sequence comes from Bison bison bison, assembly GCF_000754665.1. Taxonomy (NCBI): domain Eukaryota; kingdom Metazoa; phylum Chordata; class Mammalia; order Artiodactyla; family Bovidae; genus Bison; species Bison bison. Next base: position 245 of record NW_011467674.1, on the reverse strand, counting down.
GAGAGGAACACCGAGTTTTTCTGGCAACACTTCCTCTGAGCCCCTTCTACCCTCCTGATCTGGACAGGAGGGTCGACTCCCCTGCTTTGTCTGGAAGGGGTTCCCGACATTCCGGTTGCACCTCAGGATGAGGCCAGTCTCATGACGACATTCCAGACGTGGCCTCGTGGGTGCTTCCAGATTCCGAAGGACCCCGATTTCCCGGTCCCCTCTTGATAAGAACCCGATGCCCGGACACCTCTTCG
>NW_011467673.1:0-511 GCF_000754665.1 Bison bison bison | reverse complement strand
AGCTAAGAAGATTTTAATGGAAAAGGATTAAAAAAAAGAAAGTACAAACATTCTACTTTTAACACACAGTTAGGCTAAACGTATCTTAAAGCATAGATTAAAAGTAGCTGTTTCCACTCTGGTGGTGGATGGTGATTATGGGGGAGGTCATGTAGGTGGCTCAGTGGTAAAGAATCCGCCTGACAAACAAGAGACTTGGTTCCATCCCTGGGTCGGGAATTTCCCTAGGAGAAGGGAATGGCAACCCGCTCCAGTATTCTTGCCTGGGAAATCCCATGGACAGAGGAGCCTGGTGGGCTATAGTCCACGGAGTTGCAAAAAGTCAGACACAATTTAGTGACTAAAGAACAACAACAAATGTGTGTGTAGAGGTGGGGAGTAAGGAGAAAATCTCTGCATCTTCTGTGCAGTTTTGCTGTGAAGCCAAAAAACTACTCTAAAAATAAAGTCTACTTAAAAACAACAACAAAGAAAGTAGCTTTTTCTAACTGGCACATAAGGAGGTAAATGG
>NW_011467672.1:0-501 GCF_000754665.1 Bison bison bison | reverse complement strand
CATGCATTGCAGGAGGACATGGCAACCCACTCCAGTGTCTTGCCTGGAGAACCCCAGGGACTGCGGGTCCTGGTGGGCGTGCCGTCCATGGGGGTCACACAGACTCGGACACGACTGAAACGACTTCGCAGCAGCAGCAGCAGCAACAGCAGCAGCAGCAGTGCATAGATATCAAAAGGGTTTAGAACAGTCAGGTAGGATCACACAAGTCACCCTGAAGCAATACTTCTCCACTTAGCCAAAGCTAACAAAAGATTTCTGTTCTAGGTCAACCTAGAAGAGATCACGGAAGAGGTAAAGAAACTTAAAATCCATTAGCAAAGGCAGTTCAACCTCTCAAGAAACCTTGTGCTAGGCACAACACTCTTTTCTGGGGGTCCACTCTCCCTACAACCTCCTTATCCCATTCTGTACCCATTCCTTTGCTTCTCCCATCCTGAAACTGCCACCTGGAAGAAAGAACGACGTCGTTTTCCTTCAGAAAATGCGATTTCATGCCAC
>NW_011467671.1:0-511 GCF_000754665.1 Bison bison bison | reverse complement strand
GCCCCTGATCAGTGAGCTCCGGGGCAGTACTTTTGGTCCCAGGTTTTGGAGCCCAATGCCCGGAACGCGGGAGAGAGAGGCTGGCTGCCGGCGGTGCTTGCAAGCCTGTACTGGGAAGGACCGAGTGAGCTTCCACACCGGCAGAGCTCCAGCTCTGCGCCCAGGCGCGATAGCACAGAGCTCCCGCCGAGAGGCTGCTCTGGGCTGGGCGAGCCTCCCCAAGCCCTGCCCAGCTTCTAGCGTTCGCGCCCGGGAAGGAGCAGGCTGCGGGAGTGTGGGAGACGTGAGTGGTGCCTGACTGGTGCCTCAGCTCAGCTCTCGCCTTCCCTTCGGACCTAGGAGCCAGGCGTCCTTGCAGAGGGCTTAGGGGCTGGGGGTGTGCACACTGCCAAAGCCTCCCGCAGGGAGAGCTCTTTCCGAGGGAAAGGAAGCGCCCCAGGCTGCATTCCCAAGCTGGTGCTTCCCCGCCCAGACTAAGCGCCGCACGGAGGGAATCAGGGTCCCGGTGCCC
>NW_011467670.1:0-503 GCF_000754665.1 Bison bison bison | reverse complement strand
GAAAAACATCTATTTCTGCTTTATTGACTATGCCAAAGCCTTTGACTGTGTGGACCACAATAAACTATGGAAAATTCTGAAAGAGATGGGAATACCAGACCACCTGACCTGCCTCTTGAGAAACCTATACGCAGGTCAGGAAGCAACAGTTAGAACTGGACATGGAACAACAGACTGGTTCCAAATCGGGAAGGGAGTACGTCAAGGCTGTATATTGTCACCCTGCTTATTTAACTTATATGCAGAGTACATCAAGAGAAATGCTGGGCTGGATGAAGCACAAGCTGGAATCAAGATTGCAGGGAGAAAAATCAATAACCTCAGATATGCAGATGACACCACCCTTATGGCAGAAAATGAAGAGGAACTAAAAAGCCTCTTGATGAAAGTGAAAGAGGAGAGTGAAAATGTTGACCTAAAGCTCAACATTCAGAAAACTAAGATCATGGCATCTGGTCCCATCACTTCATGGGAAATAGATGGGGAAACAGTGGAAACAGTGT
>NW_011467669.1:0-501 GCF_000754665.1 Bison bison bison | reverse complement strand
AAAGCAGTCCTGAATCCTCACTTGGTGAATCAGTTCTACAGGTACGTTACATACTAGCCTATTTTTTTTTAAAAAAAGGACTCATTGAAATTTACATACCTAGATTTACTTTCTAGTCTGATCATGTATGGACTGTATTTTAATAGACTACATTGTCTTACTGTGTAACTTCAAAGGCTGATATTAATATTTATAGTTTAGTTTTTATATATTTAGTGATAAACTTTTCATGCTTTGATAGAATTTATCTCTGTTTCTGAAGTGCTTTGAAAATCAGCCAGGTTAGTTTAGGCACCTAAAGCTATAAGCAAATAATAACTTCTGTGTTTAAAGAGATATCATCAATTCTAACTTGTTCATTATTAATAATCCTTTTCCTCTTCTCTGTCTCTACTGATATTTCCTAAATAATTCCAACAATCTTCTAAGAAATCCAATGTCCTGCCTTCAGTATTTCATTATTTATTATAATTGATTCACAGAATGTCTTCCTAGGGGGTG
>NW_011467668.1:0-517 GCF_000754665.1 Bison bison bison | reverse complement strand
TGACGGGGGAGGTCTCGGGGTGGTTCGTCGAGCGGGGCCCCAGGGTGCGGTTTCTCACGAGGTACGACGGCGAGGTCAGTGAGCCTCTCGTGGGGCGCCAGGGAAGTCGGGTCTCCGTGCGAGTGGCAGGGGGAGCGCGTCATTGCGCTCGAGTCATGGTAGGGGAATCTGGCCTCGAGACGTGTTGAAGAAGGTCTCTCGAGGTCTTTCTCGGGTTGAGGCGGGAAACCCTGGCTTCCCTCGATTTGTGCAGGTGACCTCAGGGGGCTTCTCATGGTGGCTCTGAGAAGTCAGGGAAACTGGAGGTGGGAGGGGCCTCTCGGGACTCCCCTGGGTTTGGTGCATTGGAAGAGGGCCTCATCTCCAGTTGAGGCAGGAACCTCAGGGTTCCTCTGATTTCGGACTCCGATCGCAGGGTCCCTGCAGACTGGGGACAGGAGAGTCAGGCCTCGTCTTGGGTTGAGGCATGGAACTCCGCTTGCCTCTCGAGGTGTCCCCGGGGAGAGAGGCCACTTGT
>NW_011467667.1:0-513 GCF_000754665.1 Bison bison bison | reverse complement strand
CGGCCTCTCTCCCCGGGAACATCTCGAGAGGCAAGCGGAGTTCCATGCCTCAACCCAAGACGAGGCCTGACTCTCCTGTCCCCAGTCTGCAGGGACCCTTCAATCGGAGTCTGAAATCAGAGGTACCCTGCGGTTCCTGCCTCAACTGGAGATGAGGCCCTCTTCCAATGCACCAAGCCCCGTGGAGTCCCGAGAGGCCCCTCCCACCTCCAGTTTCCCTGGCTTCTCAGAGCCACCATGAGAAGCTCCCTGAGGTCACCTGCACAAGTCGAGGGAACCCAGGGTTTCCTGCCTCTACCCGGGAAAGACCTCGAGAGACCTTCTTCAACACATCTCGAGGCATATTCCCCTACCATGGCTCGGGAGCAATGACGCGCTCCCCCTCGCCACTCGCGTGGAGACCCGACTTCCCTGGCGCCCCACGAGAGGCTCACTGACCTCGCCGTCGTACCTCGTGAGAAACCGCACACTGGGGCCGCCGCTCGAGAACAACCCGGAGATTCCCCCGTCATC
>NW_011467666.1:0-520 GCF_000754665.1 Bison bison bison | reverse complement strand
ATCTTTGTCAGGTTTTTGGATTAGGGTGATAGTGGCCTCATAGAATGAGTTTGGAAGTTTACCTTCCTCTGCAATTTCTGGAAGAGTTTGAGCAGGATAGGTGTCAGCTCTTCTCTAAATTTTTGGTAGAATTCAGCTGTGAAGCCGTCTGACCGGGGGCTTTTGTTTGCTGGAAGATTTTTGATTACAGTTTCAATTTCCATGCTTGTGATGGGTCTGTTAAGATTTTCTATTTCTTCCTGGTCCAGTTTTGGAAGGTTGTACTTTTCTAAGAATTTGTCCATTTCTTCCACGTTGTCCATTTTATTGGCATATAATTGTTGATAGTAGTCTCTTATGATCCTTTGTATTTCTGTGTTGTCTGTCGTGATCTCTCCATTTTCGTTTCTAATTTTGTTGATTTGATTTTTCTCCCTTTGTTTCTTGATGAGTCTGGCTAATGGTTTGTCAATTTTATTTATCCTTTCAAAGAACCAGCTTTTGGTTTTGTTGATTTTTGCTATGGTCTCTTTTGTTTCTT
>NW_011467665.1:0-507 GCF_000754665.1 Bison bison bison | reverse complement strand
GCTGCATTCCTATAGGGCAAAGGTGAGGTGGGCTCAATCAAGAAAAGAATTAACTCAAGGGTCCAAGGTTCAAAACATTGAGGCTACTACTTACATTTCTATACACCCCATTATATCAGTCAATACACTGCCAAGGACACAGTAGGTAAGGAGTATGGAGACTTAGCAGCAAACATTGGCCCAATAAGTGAAAAACCCTTCACCAATACAATTTCTAATCAATCTTTTAACTACTCAAAGGAATCTGTGTTTAGACAGTTTAGAACATCTCCTGCCTCTCACAGTTGGGAGGCTCTGAACAATCACATGTGGCCGGAAAAACCTATTCAGGCAGGCTAGAGGACTTCCAAAGGAGTTTGTAGGTTGAAACAGTGTCACACCCAGGAATTATTAACTGGAGCTGTAAGCTAACTCTTTTTTCAGAGAGGTAGTGGGGGACAGCCCCCCGTAAAGTCAGAGGTGTAGGTGAAGGCACAAAGCAGAAAGTAGGCAGACTCTGGTTTTGGG
>NW_011467664.1:0-500 GCF_000754665.1 Bison bison bison | reverse complement strand
GTGAAAAGTGAAGTCGCTCAGTCATGTCCGACTCTTAGCGACCCCACGGACGGCAGCCCCCAGGCTCCTCTGTCCATGAGATTTTCCAGGCAAGAGTACTGGATGGGGTGCCATTGCCTTCTCTGGACATTCACTACCAGTGTCCTATTTATATTTCTTGAGACAAAAGACAAGACAAATGGATTCGGGGCTATGCCTTTATGACGAGACTCCTGTCTACATTTTGAGATATGCCCTTCGATATAAAAAAACAACAGGAATAGGGTGGATAACTGGACCTTTGCAGGAATAGAGAGGGATTAAACCCTGTTAGAAGATCAAGAGGTCATACATTTCTCATCCTTGGGGCAAAGGAGACACTACACATACACAAAGGTCTTTACAGGGTCAAAAATAAAGGTGACTGTAGTGAGTCTTGCTATTTCCCTCCCAGATACCTTTGCCATGAAATCCGTCTTGACTGAGGGGTGCATGTACACCCAGGGGAAGGTGTTGAAACA
>NW_011467663.1:0-510 GCF_000754665.1 Bison bison bison | reverse complement strand
GCACATCCACCTGCCTCTAGGCGGGAGGACAGCTCCAGGGAAGGCCCGGTCTGGCAGGCGCTTTCTGGGCACAAACGGAGCAACACTCTGGCTGTGGAGCTGCCTCCCCAAGCCAGGGGCACCGGGACCCTGATTCCCTCCGTGCGGCGCTCAGTCTGGCGGGGAAGCACCGGCTTGGGAATGCAGCCTGGGGCGCTTCCTTTCCCTCGGAAAGAGCTCTCCCTGCGGGAGGCTTTGGCAGTGTGCACACCCCCAGCCCCTAAGCCCTCTGCAAGGACGCCTGGCTCCTAGGTCCGAAGGGAAGGCGAGAGCTGGGCTGAGGCAGCAGTCAGGCACCGGTCACGTCTCCCACACTCCCGCAGCCTGCTCCTTCCCGGGCGCGAACGCTAGAAGCTGGGCAGGGCTTGGGGAGGCTCGCCCAGGCCAGAGCAGCCTCTCGGCCGGGGCTCTGTGCTATCGCGCCTGGGCGCAGAGCTGGAGCTCCGCCGGTGTGGAAGCTCACTCGGTCCT
>NW_011467662.1:0-501 GCF_000754665.1 Bison bison bison | reverse complement strand
CTCAAAACTCATTACTGGACAGTTCATTGCCACTCCAGAGAGAAGAAATACAGCTCCACCCACCAGAACACTGACACAAGCTTCCCTAACCAAGAAACCTTGACAAGCCACCTCGTACAAACCCCCACACAGCGAGGAAACGCCACAATAAAGAGAACTCCACAAACTGGCAGAATACAGAAAGGACACCCCAAACTCAGCCATTTAAACAAGATGAAGAGACAGAGGAATACCCAGCAGATAAAGGAACAGGATAAATGCCCACCAAACCAAACCAAAGAGGAAGAGATAGGGAATCTACCTGATAAAGAATTCCAAATAATGATAGTGAAATTGATCCAAAATCTTGAAATCAAAATGGATTCACAGATAAATAGCCTGGAGACAAGGATTGAGAAGATGCAAGAAAGGTTTAACAAGGACCTAGAAGAAATAAAAAAGAGTCAATATATAATGAATAATGCAATAAATGAAATTAAAAACACTCTGGAGGCAACTAAT
>NW_011467661.1:0-535 GCF_000754665.1 Bison bison bison | reverse complement strand
GACAAAGAGGCAAGAATATACAATGGATTAAAGACAATCTCTTTAACAAGTGGTGCTGGGGAAATCTGGTCAACCACTTGTAAAAGAATGAAACTAGAACACTTTTTCTAACACCATATACAAAAATAAACTCAAAATGGATTAAAGATCTCAACGTAAGACCAGAAACTATAAAACTCCTAGAGGAGCACATAGGCAAAACATTCTCTGACATACATCAAAGCAGGATCTTCTATGACCCACCTCCCAGAATATTGGAAATAAAAGCAAAAATAAACAAATGGGACCTAATTAAACTTAAAAGCTTCTGCACATCAAAGGAAAGTATTAGCAAGGTGAAAAGACAGCCTTCAGAGTGGGAGAAAATAATAGCAAATGAAGCAACCGACAAACGACTAATCTCAAAAATATACAAGCAACTCTTACAGCTCAACTCTAGAAAAATAAATGACCCAATCACAAAATGGGCCAAAGAACTAAATAAACATTTCTCCAAAGAAGACATACAGATGGCTAACAAACACATGAAAAGATG
>NW_011467660.1:0-514 GCF_000754665.1 Bison bison bison | reverse complement strand
GATACATTCCTAAGTATTTTTATTCTTTCCATTGCAATGGTGAATGGAGTTGTTTCCTTAATTTCTCTTTCTGTTTTCTCATTATTAGTGTATAGGAATGCAAGGGATTTCTGTTGTGTTTGATTTTTATATCCTGCAACTTTACTATAGTCATTGATTATTTCTAGTAATTTTCTGGTGGAGTCTTTAGGGTTTTCTATGTAGAGGATCATGTCATCTGCAAATAGTGAGAGTTTTACTTCTTCTTTTTCCAATTTGGATTCCTTTATTCTTTTCTGCTCTGATTGCTGTGGCCAAAACTTCCAAAACTATGTTGAATAGTAATGGTGAAAGTGGGAACCCTTGTCTTGTTCCTGACTTTAGAGGAAATGCTTTCAATTTTTCACCATTGAGGATAATGTTTGCTGTGGGTTTGTCATATATAGCTTTTATTATGTTGAGGTATGTTCCTTCTATTCCTGCTTTCTTTAAGTTTTTAGCCATGTCTCATGGCTTGCAGGATCTCAGTTCCCCG
>NW_011467659.1:0-515 GCF_000754665.1 Bison bison bison | reverse complement strand
AACGAGGAAGAAATAGGACAAATTACTTAGAAAAGTAACAACTTTCCAAAACTACGACCAGGAAGAAATAGAAACCTTAACAGACCCATCACAAGCATGGAAATTGAAACTAGTAATCAAAAATACTTCCAGCAACAAAAGCCCAGGTCCAGACGGCTTCACAGCTGAATTCTACCAAAAATTTAAGAGAAGAGCTAACACCTATCCTGCTCAAACTCTTCCAGAAAATTGCAGAGGAAGGTAAACTTCCAAACTCATTCTATGAGGCCACCATCACCCTAATACCAAAACCTGACAAAGATGCCACAAAAAGAAAACTATAGGCCAATATCACTGATGAACATAGATGCAAAAATCCTAAACAAAATTCTAGCAATTAGAATCCAACAACACATTAAAAAGATCATACACCATGACCAAGTGGGCTTTATCCCAGGGATGCAAGGATTCTTCAATATCCGCAAATCAATCAATGTAATACACCACATTAACAAATTGAAAAACAAAAACCATAT
>NW_011467658.1:0-544 GCF_000754665.1 Bison bison bison | reverse complement strand
GATTGGTGGTGATAGCTCGGTAGCCGAAGTATCCTACCGTGAAACAGCGGTTGCCCCGGAGGGGGGGGCTGCCCCTATCCGCGAGGATGGGTCGCAGAAGGGCCCGCCTTTGGGCGTTATTCCAGCGCTGCAACCCCAAGGCAAAGGCGAAGACTAGGAAGGACTTGGCCTCGGCCCACGTCCTGGAAGCAGAGCGGCCTGAGGTGAGAGCAGCCGGGGGCTGGGCCCGTCAGATTGGCCCTCACCCGGTGAAGCATTGGGGTTGTGTTTCATTTTGTTAGCATGGTTGTGGGCCCTGCCGGCCAGGGCATTCTGGCCTTAGTGGGCAGGATCGACCCCAGCAGGTTTACCTTGTAAGAGGTTGTGCAGTTGCTGCATGGAGAATGGGCGGGGGCCCCACAAGAAGGGAAACACTGGCTGGAGAAGTCACTGGGGCACATGGACTGAGCTATAGAGTCAGTCCTTGAAGCAGAAAGGGTAAGGCCCTTAATGTCTCCCTTCTTGCAAAGAAAGGATATACGGGCTGGAGGAATCTCTGGGGCGT
>NW_011467657.1:0-786 GCF_000754665.1 Bison bison bison | reverse complement strand
GGCAGGTGTCGCGAGGCTCAGCTTGCGATTATCAAGCAGATGAGCGGGTAGGTGTCGCGAGGCTCAGCTGGCAATTATCTGTCAAATGAGCGGGCATGTGTCGCGCGGCTCAGCTGGCGATTATCAGGCAGATGAGCGGGCAGGTGACGCATGGCTCAGCTGGCGATTATCAATCAGATGAGCGGACAGGTCTCACCCGGCTAAGCTGGCTATTATCAGGCAGATGAGCGGGCAGGTGTCGCGAGGCTCAGCTGGCGAATATCAAGCAGATGAGTCGGTAGGTGTTGCGGGGCTCAGCTGGCAAATATCAAGCAGATGAGCGGGCAGGTGTCGCGGGGCTCAGCTGGCGAATATCAAGCAGATGAGCGGGCAGGCGTCGTGTGGCTCAGCTGGCGATTATCAAGCAGATGAGGGGGCAGGTGTGTCGCGGCTCAGCTGGCGATTATTAAGCACATGAGTGGGCAGGTGCCGCGTGGCTCAGCTGGTGATTATCAAGCAGATGAGTGTTCACGTGTCGCGGGGCTCAGCTGGCGATTATCAGGCAGATGAGCGGGCAGGTGTCGCGCGGCTCAGCTGGCGATTATCAAGAAGATGAGCGGGCAGGTGACGCCGGGCTCAGCTGGCGATTATCAAGCAGATGAGTCGGTAGGTGTTGCGGGGCTCAGCTGGCAAATATCAAGCAGATGAGCGGGCAGGTGTCGCGAGGCTCAGCTGGCGATTATCAAGCAGATGAGCGGGCAGGTGTCGCGAGGCTCAGCTGGCGATTATCAGGCAGATGAGCGGGCC
>NW_011467656.1:0-531 GCF_000754665.1 Bison bison bison | reverse complement strand
CAGCGTCTCAGGAGAAGTCCCACGTTAGGTATTGGAGGTCGAAACGGTACTTGGCACCCTTGATGCGACCCACAAAGTTTCCCCGGCATCCCGGTCTCCCTCGAGAGGAACACCGAGGTTTTCCGGCACCACTTCCTCAGATGCACTTCTACCCTCCTGATCGGGACAGGAGGGTCGACTCCCCTGCTTTGTCTAGAAGGGGTTCCCGACCTCCGGTCGCACCTCAGGATGAGGCCGGTCTCACGACGACATTCCAGACGTGGCCTCGTGGGTGGTTCCACATTCCGAAGGACCCCGATTTCCCGGTCCCCTCTTGATAAGAACCCGATGCCCGGACACCTCTTCGAACTCCACCCTGTGAATGAAGTCAACACGAAGGGGCAGTGACTCGTCCGTGCATCGTCGGGAAAAGACCCCCAGGTTCCAAATACCACTCGACAAGTGGCCTATCTCCCCGGGAACACCTCGAGAGGCAAGCGGAGTTCCATGCCTCAGCACAAGACGAGGCCTGACTCTCCTTTCCCAAGTATC
>NW_011467655.1:0-534 GCF_000754665.1 Bison bison bison | reverse complement strand
GAGAGGAGGTGGGAGGTAAGGGAGCGGGAGGAGTGGAGCATCCCTTGGAGGGTGACCTGCTACCTTAATGGGGAAATAATCGCTCAGGTGTTTCCACACAGTGCAGTTCCTCAACCACTGATTACACCTTCCACCTTGGGCAGAGGGATAAGGGGGGAAGAATCACTACAGACACCATTTATCACCTCCTTCTACCCGGGCCTTGTTTTTGTTGTTTACTTGCTAAGTTGTGTCTGACTCTCTGTGACCCCAAGGACTGCAGCATGCCAGCCTTCCCTGCCCTTCACTATTTCCCAGAGGTTGCTCACACTCATGTCCATTGAGTCCGTGTTGCCATCCAACCATCTCGTCCTCTATCACCCCCTTCTCCTCCTGCCCTTGTTTAGCACTCACCTTGCTGGGGTGTGTCCCAGTCCAGGAATAACCATACCAAGTAGAGAACAGAGAAATACCAGAGCGAGGTGAAGAGGAGGAAGAAGCCAACAAGGGAAAAGAAAGGGCCTAGGGGAAAGTTGAGAAAGGAAAATGAGTTAG
>NW_011467654.1:0-534 GCF_000754665.1 Bison bison bison | reverse complement strand
GGTACATATACACAATGGAGTATTACTCAGCCATTAAAAAGAATACATTTGAATCAGTTCTAATGAGGTGGATGAAACTGGAGCCTATTATACAGAGTAAAGTCAGCCAGAAGGAAAAACACCAATACAGTATACTAACGCATATATATGGAATTTAGAAAGATGGTAACAATAACCCGGTGTACGAGACAGCAAAAGAGACACTGATGTATAGAACAGTCTTATGGACTCTGTGGGACAGGGAAAGGGTGGGAAGATTCTGGAGAATGACATTGAAACATGTAAAATATCATGTAAGAAACGAGCTGCCAGTCCAGGTTCGATGCACGGTACTGGATGCTTGGGGCTCATGCACTGGGACGACCTAGAGGGATGGTATGGGGAGGGAGGAGGGGGGAGGGTTCAGGATGGGGAACACATGTATACCTGTGGTGGATTCATTTGATATTTGGCAAAAACTAATACAATTATGTAAAGTTTAAAAATAAAATAAAATTAAACAAAATAATACATTTGAATCAGTTCTAATGAGGT
>NW_011467653.1:0-542 GCF_000754665.1 Bison bison bison | reverse complement strand
ACACAAGTCACCGTGAAGCAATACTTCTCCACTTAGCCAAAGCTAACAAAAGATTACTGTTCTAGGTCAACCTAGAAGAGATCACGGAAGAGGTAAAGAAACTTAAAATCCATTAGCAAAGGCAGTTCAACCTCTCAAGAAACCTTGTGCTAGGCACACACTCTTTCTGGGGTCCACTTTCCCTACAACCTCCTGATCCCATTCTGTACCCATTCCTTTGCTTCTCCCATCCTGAAACTGCCACCTGGAAGAAAGAACGACGTCGTTTTCCTTCAGAAAATGCGATTTCATGCCACATACCTCTTTTAATACCAAGTCATACATTTCCCTTCCAGCAACCAAGAACTGACTTTTATTATTGGCATTCGACAGATTGGTGAACATACCTATCAGTGATAGTAGCGCCCCTCCCCTCCCCCGCCACGCACGCACGCACGTACACACACACACACACACCCACACACCCAAGATCAGAACCAAACAAACCAAAAAAATTGCTTTCTTACGTTTCACATGTCAGGATGGTGCCAGACACTATTATT
>NW_011467652.1:0-554 GCF_000754665.1 Bison bison bison | reverse complement strand
GTTATATGAATATCTAATAAATAGTCTTGATAAAACTTCATTTTCAAATGACTACATAATAGCATCATATGAATCCTCTATAATGTATTTAGGGATTTCCTTACATTTAATTTTTTCCCTTCAAATTTTCTACGTAAGGGTATATTTTAAGTGAGGTCAAATTCTTGAAGGGTAAAAAATGGAATATAAGCAAAGAAATTATTTGAAATTCTTATTTTAAAGAGCTAACTGTTTATAAGAAAGTTAGAGACCTTTTGCATGCCGGCTAGCATTTTGTGAGAGTCTCTGCCTCATTGTACTCTTTCCATCCTGTCTTATATAAACTCCCTTTGATAATTTATTAAGCACATAAACAAAAAGTAACAGGTGTTTTCACTTATAGTATTTATTTTGTTTTATTCTAATGATTTTTCTGTAGCCCTATATAGACAAAGTGAAGTTCTTCAGTCGTGTCCGACTCTGCGACCCCATGGACTGTAGCCTACCAGGCTCCTCTGTCCATGGGATTTTCCAGGCAATAGTACTGGAGTGGATTGCCCTTTCCTTCTCCAGGG
>NW_011467651.1:0-516 GCF_000754665.1 Bison bison bison | reverse complement strand
ACTCCCAGACCCGGCCGCGCTCGCTGAGCGGGGCTCCCCCCGATCCCATTCGCTGCTCAGGCCCGCGCGGCCCCAGACGTGTCGGTCTTCGGCGCCCGCCGCCTCCCAACCCCCGCGGCCCAGGGGCCTCTGAACCTGCTGCGCGCCTAGGCGCAGCGAAACTTGAGCGCCCAACTTGCCCGGCACCTGTCCGGTGCCCAAACCCACCAGAAGCCAGGGAGGCGCGGTCGACCGGAGCGCCTCAGCCCCTCCCCTTCGCACTACCGAGGCCCCCCTTTGACCCCACGCCAAGCCCTCGACCTTCCTGAGAGAGCAGACGAGCCACAGGCAGGCACACAGACAGACACACAGACACTCGCACGCACCCACGCCAAGGGAGACAGCTGGCCTGCGCAAGCTCCTCAGCCAGAGCCAGAGCGCCTGGGAGAGGCCGGGGCCAGACGAAAGGGCCGGCGGCTGGCTGTCAGGAGATACAGAGGCAGAAATACATGAAGATTCCGAGACAGACTCCAAGAC
>NW_011467650.1:0-537 GCF_000754665.1 Bison bison bison | reverse complement strand
GCTTCCACTCGAGATGAATGCCTGTCTCCCCGGGTGCTTCTGGAATGCAACCCCGAGATCCCGGTCGCCCCTGGAGAGGAACATTGGCTTCTGGACACAAGCCTAAATGAGGTCTATAGGCCCTGCAGTCACTCGAGAGCAATCCCCAGCTTTCCTTCGCAACTCGAATGGAAGATTGGACTTCCCTGTGCCAACACAAGAGGCATCCCGAATTCCCCGTCGTAACTCGAGAATCCCGCCGCAACTCGAGAAAAACCACGTGGTTCCCCCGTCATCGCAAGATGAAGCCCTTTCCCGCTACAGCGTCTCAGGAGAAGTCCCACGTTAGGAATTGGAGGTCGAAACGGTACTTGGCACCCTTGATGCGCCCCCACAAAGTTCCCCGGCATCCCGGTCTCCCTGGAGAGGAACACCGAGGTTTTCCGGCACCACTTCCTCTGAGCCCCTTCTACCCTCCTGATCTCCACAGGAGGGTCGACTCCCCTGCTTTGTCTGGAAGGGGTTCCCGAACTTCCGGTCGCACCTCAGGATGAGGCC
>NW_011467649.1:0-607 GCF_000754665.1 Bison bison bison | reverse complement strand
GTGTTCTATAGTTTTATCTAAAAGCTCATATCACTATTTAATTTTCGTTTTTGTTCCTGTCTTTCGAGGTACTTTCTTGTTGACAAGCTTGTGACAGATATAACGATATAGCAATTTTTACCTTAGAACAAACCGAGGCACTATGAACATTTTGTGCTTCATGTTGATGACTCTTAGACATGTCTACAGTAGAGGAGCAAAACAAACTACTAGATATTTCATATTGACTAGTTCCCAGTTCACGGGACTCCGACATTCCCTGAGGTCAAAGTTTTCTTGTATTGGAAGCAGTTGGGTTTGCAAGGGCTGCCTTGTCTTGAGACCATTGAAATAAGAACTCAGAACTTGAGCACTATTATCAAAAATCACAAGGCTCACACTGACACAGACATCAATCCAGACAGACAAGACAAGACATCTTCCAGTTTTCTGCCTGAGATGGAAAAGATTTCTTTGAGCCGTTTTTTCTGGGGAGTGGGGGGTGGGGCTGGCGGCCAGGCAGGCTTTGGGAAGGAGCTCATGGTTTGGAATTGCATATGAAAAGAACCAGCTTTCCGGGTTCCAAGGAATCAAGTTTCCTTGCAAACCAACTTTGTCCGGTTCTAGA
>NW_011467648.1:0-506 GCF_000754665.1 Bison bison bison | reverse complement strand
CAGAGAATCTCAGCTTCCCGGTGTGGTTGTCTGACACCGGGGGCCTGCATTGCTCGTGTGGAGTGTGGTTGGTGAAGGAGACTCCAACTGTCAGCTGCGAGGTTGAGGCACGGGTGTTTCTGGGTGCCCGTTTCTATCAGTAGCTCTTGTGGAGGGGTGTGGTTTGCACAGGGTGCCAGTTAAAGGTCGTTTTCTCTCCCCGAAAGCTCCACAGGCTCTCAGGACAGCCCCGGGAATAACCCCAGCAGCAGCACCAGCAGCCAGGGCTCGCTGCACAAAGCCCCAAAGAAGAAGGGCATCAAGTCCTCCATCAGCCGCTTGTTTCGCAAGAAGGAAAAGGGCCGGCCTGAACACCCCAGCAAGGAGGCGTTAGGACCAGGTGGGTGCTTCACCGTTCAGAGGGAGGAGGGCCTGCAGGCATCTCCCTTCTGTGTCTCCCCTGTCGTCCCCACGAGGCTCCTGTCAATCACGCTGGGGGTCCTCCTGGGAGCAGGAGTGGAGGAGGC
>NW_011467647.1:0-522 GCF_000754665.1 Bison bison bison | reverse complement strand
CAATCGTATGCATAGCTGTAGGAGCCGGGTAACTGTCAGGCGAGTTAGAGAGCCATCTGAGGGTTTGGATTTAAACACTCCTAATTGCCCAGGAACTTTATTAATTGGAGCTGTAAGTAACTCTTTGACAGAGAGAGCGAGATGGTGGTGGGGGACAGCCCCCAGTAAAGTCAGAGGTGGGAGCACAAAGCAATAAAGTAGGCAGACTCTGGTTTTTTGGGGGGTAGATGCTCGAGAATATCTGGGGGGACTCCTGAGGCTCGATCCCGCCTTTGCGTATGCCGAGCCTCCTTCCTCATGACCTTTGTCACGAGTGCAATGCCTCACCGGCTCCCGGCAGATTTCCCTAGCACAACAAAAGATCTTTCTGGCCGTAGAGCTCCAAAGATATAACTCTAAAAGGTAGGTAACTGACTGATCAGAAGAATTTTTGGTTATGGCCATGGAAAGTGGCAATTTCCACTCTACCATCCACAGATATTAGCATGAGACAGATTAAGACACTCCCTTTCAATTAATAAC
>NW_011467646.1:0-514 GCF_000754665.1 Bison bison bison | reverse complement strand
TTTTATCTCCATTCTTCTAAATTTACTTTCAAATACCTTTCTCTATGTCTATAAATAGAAGGAAATTTAGACTTTTATATTGTGTATAGTTTTACATTAAGAACTTGGCTCCCAAATAGTATTTCCCATTTAGTTAATTCAGGTGACTTCTCTGTATTAAATTTAAAAATTACAGATATCACTAACCACTATAATTATTTTTGGCTTTTTCAGCCACTGAACATCCCCCCCCCCTTTTTTTTTAGTTTAAATACAGGAAAACTTTCACAAACAAATGCATTGCTTCCAGGTAAACGATATAATCACCTTTTCTTTAACAAATATTTTCTTCACCTGTGGCTCAGTATGTTTGATAACTGACAAATACATTTCATAGCTTAAAGTAAAAACATCAGCTACACATTTTATCTCCCTATTAAGTCTCCCTTTAGTCAAGTTAGAATGTACCTGTGGATAGTAGAAGGCAGGCTCAATCTCTGACAACAGTATTAATTTCTCTTGCTACGGCAGTGCT
>NW_011467645.1:0-530 GCF_000754665.1 Bison bison bison | reverse complement strand
CAGGGAGAGACGTTTGGCTGTCTTATTCATAAAACAGTCAGTCTCTGGTCTTCCTCTTTGGCCTATTTTGAATGAATACCTATAAGGAGCTGCGGACCTTTACCAGGTTCTTGCTTATACCAAGGGAAGTAGTTTGAGTTACCATCTGTATAAGTACAGGTGATAAAAGTGCTGTTTCCCTCCTGGACACTCAGGGTAGGACTCTGCTCCACCTTGTTTCCAAGGCTGACACCTATGGAGAAAGTAGAAGTCAGAGAAAGGTTGTTAGATTATTTAGCTCTAGAGTTTACTTCCCTTTTCTACAATAACTAGAAGAAATCTGAATAAAGCCAGTCTTGGCATCTAAAGAATATCTACTAATACACTCTATTTCCCTTAAACCCTCAACTCACAGTCCAGCTGCAGCCACAAGAATGTGATTAAAGCTCCAATGGGTATCTTCATTGTTTTCCTATTTAGAATCAATTGTGGACCTGCAGTCTCCAGCCAGGAGAGCTGTTTCTGTTACCAAGTGATCCCTTCTTTTCTCT
>NW_011467644.1:0-505 GCF_000754665.1 Bison bison bison | reverse complement strand
ATGTATGTTAATTTGGTAATTCTCTCGCATGAGGTATAAGCTTTCCATATGCTGGTTATTTAATAGATTTGCTACATAGTAAACATGGTTTACCTAGATAGTTTGATATGTATGGGCATTACTCCTAGTAGTATTTGTTTTGTTGTCTTTTTGTTGCTTTTGCTCCTTCCGTGCAGGCTGAGACCTAATCTCCTGCAAGTACAGTAAAATAATTTACCTATTTTTGCAGACCCTATTCATAGGATAAAAAAAATTAAGATTGCCTTTTACTTTTGAAACATTTATATTTGATGAAGTTGCTGTCTTGAGTTTAGTATTGATATTGTGAAAATGAATGCAATTTGGATTTTACATTTCTTAATGTTTGTTCTTATTTCACAAATGGATAATTAAGGAATTATGCGTCATAAAGAAGGAACCTAAGTGAGCTATATTATGGGTATGCTGTCTTTGCTCATACATTTGGGTAGCTTCTGGAATATAGGACTTATTCACGTTTTGCTTC
>NW_011467643.1:0-508 GCF_000754665.1 Bison bison bison | reverse complement strand
CCTGCCCCCAATCCCTCCCAGCATCAGGGTCTTTTTCCAATGAGTCAAGTCTTCGCATCAGGTGGCCAAAGTACTGGAGTTTCAGCTTTAGCGTCATTCCCTCCAAAGAAATCCCAGGGCTGATCCCTTCAGAATGGACTGGTTGGATCTCCTTGCAGTCCAAGGGACTCTCAAGAGTCTTCTCCAACACCACAGTTCAAAAGCATCAATTCTTCGGCACTCAGCCTTCTTCACAGTCCAACTCTCACATCCATACATGACCACAGGAAAAACCATAGCCTTGATGAGACGGACTTTTGTTGGCAAAGTAATGTCTCTGCTTTTGAATATGCTATGTAGGTTGGTCATAACTTTCCTTCCAAGGAGTAAGCGTCTTTTAATTTCATGGCTGCAGTCACCATCTGCAGTGGTTTTGGAGCCCCCCAAAATAAAGTTTGACACTGTTTCCACTGTTTCCCCATCATAGGACCAAACAATTCTAGTTTTATGTATTTACCCAAGATACATG
>NW_011467642.1:0-504 GCF_000754665.1 Bison bison bison | reverse complement strand
GGCTGCTGAGAGGTCCACCGAGCCAGCGGGGTAGCCGTGAGACTGGGTGTGTGGACATGATGCTAAAGCAGCCGGAGCCTTCTGAACTCTTGAATCGAGCAAACCAAAGCTCTCTTCCAAGACAGGTCCTCTCACTGAGAAAAGCAGTCCCAGTTGAGCAGGATGCGACAGTATGGGAGAAGGCAGAAAAAGTCCAGGTAAAAAGCAGCTGATGACAACATAGACAGTTCCACGAAGTGGAAGGCTGCTTTTTAAAAAATCACTTTGTGAAAACAACAAAGGGAAAGTTCAAGAATCGTGAAGTTGGAAAAACTATCCTAGTCTCTCCCTTTGAAAGTACAGGAGAACTTATTTCATGAAAAACAAAACAAACCCCGAAAAACCAAGCAAAATAAAATTCAGACCAGAGTGGTCAGGAAGCATCAGTTAGAACTGGACATGGAACAACAGACTGGTTCCAAATAGGAAAAGGAGTTTGTCAAGGCTGTATATTGTCACCCTGTG
>NW_011467641.1:0-535 GCF_000754665.1 Bison bison bison | reverse complement strand
AAAAAAATAACAAATGCCTATTTTTTAAATAAATAAGGACAATCAATTGTATGCCATATTTAAGACTGATAGCTTTAAATATGTCATGACAGTTTTAAGTGTAAATATATAGTTAGATTGACTTTTTAAAAACCTGTGTTAAAAAAAGTTTTGTACATGCAGATGTTATGATATGCTTTCCCACCAAAGATTCAAGTCTCAAATACCAGGGACAAAATAAAAGCAAAAATATCAGGGACTAAGAAATCAGATAAGCATAAGCAATTTTTTCCTTTCTTCATTATGGTGTCTACTTCCTTGACCCCCAAACTTAGAATGGTCCTGATTAGAAATGATTAACTCAAAAGCAATATTTCAAAAAGTCTTTTTCTTTTGTACAAATGAGAAATCAGGTTTCAATGATAGCTTACAGGTAGACATGGTCTTTAGCCTTTTCTTAGAATTTGAGTCAGGTTTATATCTAAGAATAAGTGATCTTTAGCCTCTCTTTAGAATTCAAGTTCCAATTTTTGAAACCCTTTATATAAGCTATATT
>NW_011467640.1:0-521 GCF_000754665.1 Bison bison bison | reverse complement strand
GAATCCCGCCGCAACTCGAGAAAACCACGTGGTCCCCCGTCATCGCAAGATGAAGCCCTTTCCCGCTACAGCGTCTCAGGAGAAGTCCCACGTTAGGAATTGGAGGTCGAAACGGTACTTGGCACCCTTGATGCGCCCACAAAGTTCCCCGGCATCCCGGTCTCCCTGGAGAGGAACACCGAGGTTTTCCGGCACCGCTTCCTCTGAGCCCCTTCGACCCTCCTGATCTCGACAGGAGGGTCGACTCCCCTGCTTTGTCTGGAAGGGGTTCCCGACCTTCCGGTCGCACCTCAGGATGAGGCCGGTCTCACGACGACATTCCAGACGTGGCCTCGTGGGTGCTTCCACATTGCGAAGCACCCCGATTTCTCGGTCCCCTCTTGATAAGAACCCGATGCCCGGACACCTCTCGGAACTCCACCCTGTGAATGAAGTCAACACGAAGGGGCAGTGACTCGCCCGTGCATCGTCCGGAAAAACCCCCAGGTTCCAAATCCAGCTCGTCAAGTGGCCTCTCTCCC
>NW_011467639.1:0-569 GCF_000754665.1 Bison bison bison | reverse complement strand
CTTTGCTTCCACTCGAGATGAATGCCTGTTCCCCGGGTGCGTCTGGGAATGCAACCCCGAGATCCCCGGTTGCCCCTGGAGAGGAACATTGGCTTCTGGACACAAGCCTAGATGAGGTCTATTGGCCCTGCAGTCACTCGAGAGCAATCCCCAGCTTTCCTCCGCAACTCGAATAGAAGATTGGACTCTCCTGGGCCAACACAAGAGGCATCCTGAATTCCCCGTCGTAACTCGAGAATCCCGCCGCAACTCGAGAAAACCACGTGGTTCCCCCCTCATCGCAAGATGAAGCCCTTTCCCGCTACAGCGTCTCAGGAGAAGTCCCACGTTAGGAATTGGAGGTCGAAACGGTACTTGGCACCCTTGATGCGCCCCCACAAAGTTCCCCGGCATCCCGGTCTCCCTGGAGAGGAACACCGAGGTTTTCCGGCACCACTTCCTCTGAGCCCCTTCTACCCTCCTGATCTCCACAGGAGGGTCGACTCGTGCTTTGTCTGGAAGGGGTTCCCGACTTCCGGTCGCACCTCAGGATGAGGCCGGTCTCACGACGACATTCCAGACGTGGCCTC
>NW_011467638.1:0-506 GCF_000754665.1 Bison bison bison | reverse complement strand
CAGGGGTGATTATTCTTAAAACAGACGCCACCAATAAAGTTACATTCCTATAGGGTGAGGGTGTAGTGGGTTTTAGTTAAGGAAAGAATTTACTTGGCCTAAGGTCTAACGTGATTTATATCAAAGGTTAATACTTATTTCTTCTATATATTCATTAATGTACATAAGGGCAGGGGATGTGGAGACTTAGCAGTAAACATTGGCTCAACAAATGAAAAACCCTTCACCAATACAATTTCTAATCAGCCCACTATACTTATACTAATAATTTTCTAACTTCTCTAAAGAACCTGTTTTTAGAAGGTTTAAAGCATCTTCTCACAGTTGGGGGACTGTGAGCAATCACATGTGGCTGGACAAGCCTGTCAGGCAGGCTAGAGAACCTTCAGAGGAGTTTGTAGGTTGAAACACTCCTGTCACACCCAGGAATTATTATTAAGGCAATGGCACCCCACTCCAGTACTCTTGCCTGGAAAATCCCATGGACGGAGGAGCCTGGTAGGCTG
>NW_011467637.1:0-502 GCF_000754665.1 Bison bison bison | reverse complement strand
TGGCACATTTGATGACGTAAACGTGGTCATGGGGACAGATACTCCACGTCGGCAGCTGCCAGTCTCTCCTTAGACCTACGGATTCACAGAGCTCCACATTCACAGATTCCACACAGTCTATTGTTATTCAATTTTACACTTACCTCATTCCCTCAGCTGCCAGCTTTACGAGAAAGAGGTAGGAGATGACAAGACCACCATCAAATGTGAGCCCTCGAGATCAGATGAGATCAGGCGGGTTCAGGGTGGTATGGCCTTAGAAGGAGGCGGCTGCCGCCGGGCGCCCTAAGAGCCCTGCACTGTGCCTCCCTTTCGCTCTGACCTGCCGGTCGGGCCAGCAGGCCGCACCTCACCGTGGGGGCGCGCGCTATACTTGAGCCGAACGACCCGCGACCAGACTCCGCCGGCCAATGGCGCCACGCCCCCGAACACTGCCACCCCGCGGCCAGCAAACGCCTGGCCAGGTTCGGCAGCCCGGAGGGCTTCCGGGACCCCCAGCGGC
>NW_011467636.1:0-502 GCF_000754665.1 Bison bison bison | reverse complement strand
AAGTCGCAGCAATCGCGTGCGCCAACACCTCATCACCTGAGCTGCTGGGATCTGGGAAGGGCCAAAACGCAGGCCAACCAAGTCTGGGCCTCTGAGGACTACCCTGAGCGGCTTGGACCTGGGAGGTGCAGGCAGCCCAGGGCCAGCCACAGATGGTCCTGGCGGAGTAACCTAGAGCCTGAGCAGTGTGGGCAGGGAGGCTACACGCGCCGTGAGCGGGGGCAGACCCAGTGTGGCTGAGGCACTGCGAGCACATGCCAGTGTTATTTGTTTGCAGCATCCCTCCCTCCCTCCCTACAGCACAAATGAACAAGTGAGCCTAAAAAAAAAAAAAGTGTCCTCCACCCTCCCCTTTGTGTCAGGGTGGAAACCAGACACTGAAGAGACCAGCAAACAGAAGAAGCTATAACAGAGGGAACCGCCTTGGAAGCTACATGCAATAGATTAAAACCCTGTGGTTAGTACCAACTACATAGGAAGGGGCCTATAGATCTTGAGAAAT
>NW_011467635.1:0-503 GCF_000754665.1 Bison bison bison | reverse complement strand
CACACACACATAACTGAATCACTTTACTGTATACCTTAAACTAACACAATATATAATTCAACTGTACTTCAATACATAAAGCAACCCAATGTAAAACTGATAACTGATCAAACTTTTTGCTTCTTTGTTTTATATTTTCCAATGTGGTACCATAAAAAGCATGCAAGCAAACAAAAATTTCCACTAGTCTGTTCTTAACAGACCAGGTCAACTCAGTTTGCATTCATTACCCTTTCACAGAATTTACATATTTTGATGATGAGAACTGTTTAGATTCTCATGAGAGTGTATAGGAATTAACTACACACTGCACAATAATCTCTCTACTCTGTAGAGGCCCATCAATTTCATGAACACACTCAGAGCACTGGAGAGCTCAGTGGTACTCAGAAAACATCTAGTTCAGGCTTTGAGAACCCAGTACCTATAGCTCGCATAATTAAGCGAAGCTGTTGAGTACAAGGGATTATACACAGTTTCAGTGTCAGGGAGACAATAGGGAG
>NW_011467634.1:0-544 GCF_000754665.1 Bison bison bison | reverse complement strand
TTGTGCGGGTGACCGTCAGGGGGCGTTCTCATGGTGGCTCTGAGAAGGTCAGGGAAACTGGAGGTCGGGAGGGGCCGTCTCGGGACTCCCCTGGGTTTGGTGCATTGGAAGAGGGCCTGATCTCCAGTTGAGGCAGGAACCTCAGGGTTCCTCTGATTTCGGACTCCGATCGCAGGGTCCCTGCAGACTGGGGACAGGAGAGTCAGGCCTCGTCTTGGGTTGAGGCATGGAACTCCGCTTGCCTCTCGAGGTGTCCCCGGGGAGAGAGGCCACTTGTCGAGCTGTATTTGGAACCTGGGGGTTTTTACGGTCGATGCACGGGCGAGTCACTGCCCCTTCGTGTTGACTTCATTCACAGGGTGGAGTTCGGAGAGGTGTCCGGGCATCGGGTTCTTATCTAGAGGGGACCGGGAAATCGGGGTGCTTCGCAATGTGGAAGCACCCGCGAGGCCACGTCTGGAATGTCGTCGTGAGACCGGCCTCATCCTGAGGTGCGACCGGAAGGTCGGGAACCCCTTCCAGACAAAGCAGGGGAGTCGACCCT
>NW_011467633.1:0-535 GCF_000754665.1 Bison bison bison | reverse complement strand
TGTGATCTATCCTGGAGACGATTCATGTGCATGAAAAAGTGAATTCCTTGTTTTGAGGTGAAATGTCCTATAGATATCAATTAGGTCTAAATGGTCCATTGTACCAGTTAAGGTTTGTGTTTCCTTGTTAATTTTCACTTTAGTTGATCTATCTATAGGTGTGAGTAGGGTATTAAAGTCTCCCTACTATTTTTTGTGTTATTGTTAATTTCCCCTTTCATACTTGTTTGCCTTACATATTGTGGTGCTCCTATGTTGGGTGCATATATATTTATAATTGTTATATCTTCTTCTTGGATTGATCCCTTGATCATTACATAGTGTCCTTCTTTGTCTCTTTTCACAGCCTTTATTTTAAAGTCTATTTTATCTGATATTAGTATTGCTACTCCTGCTTTCCTTTGGTCTCTATTTACATGGAATATCTTTTTCCAGCCCTTCACTTTCAGTCTGTATGTGTCCCTTGTTTTGAGATGGGTCTCTTGTAGACAACATATATAGGGGTCTTGCTTTTGTATCCCTTCAGCCAGTCTTT
>NW_011467632.1:0-510 GCF_000754665.1 Bison bison bison | reverse complement strand
GGATATCCTATATTTATTAAGTTGGAAGATTTGAGAGTGTCGATTCTTAGGTAGGTTGATAAGAAGTCCAGGGTCCCAAGAGGAGAAAGGAGTCTGGGGCTCTCCAGGAGGAAAAGGACAACTTTTTTTCCCTAAGCCCAGAGCTAAATTTGCACAACAAACAACTTCATTTTGCTCAAGGATATGTTTTTCCCTAAACTCTGTACCATGATGGCTACTCCATTTCTTCTAAGGGATTCCTGCCTGCAGTAGTAGATATAATGGTCATCTGAGGTAAATTCACCCATTGCAGTCCATTTCAGTTCGCTGATTCCTAGAATGTGGACATTCACTCTTGCCATCTCTTATTTGACCACTTCCAATTTGCCTTGATTCATAGACCTGACATTCCAGGTTCCTATGCAATATTGCTCTTTACAGCATCGGACCTTGCTTCTATCACCAGTCACATCCACAACTGGGTATTGTTTTTGCTTTGGCTCCATCCTTTCATTCTTTCTGGAGTTATTT
>NW_011467631.1:0-511 GCF_000754665.1 Bison bison bison | reverse complement strand
CACTTTCATGCACTGGAGAAGGAAATGGCAACCCACTCCAGTATTCTTGCCTGGAGAACCCCAGGACGGGGGAGGCCTGGTGGGCTGCTGTTATGGGGTCGCATAGGGTCGGACACGACTGAAGTGACAGCAGCAGCAGCAAACTTCCTGCCATGTACCTTAACAGTGAGCTTACATTCAGTGCAAACACACACACACACGATCTCCTAAACACCCACAGAAACAACACACAAATCTAGTTACACCCTAGTCCTTACCTTGGCCAGATCCAATTTCTTTCAGCACCCGGTTATGTGTCATTTCTACATTCTTTTATTGGTCTCATGATAGTTCACATGTAAAATTACCCTGCTCTATTTCAAACCAGTGACTTTCCTGGAAACTTTGGATAGGGGAATAAACTTCAGCTAATTCTCCGGTCCCTATCAACATTTGCAAAATGTTTGCTAGAAAGTCGGCTTCCACCTTGATTGCATAAGTCTGTTTATGCCTCTTCATGCTGCATATATCC
>NW_011467630.1:0-536 GCF_000754665.1 Bison bison bison | reverse complement strand
TTTGCTTCCACTCGAGATGAATGCCTGTTCCCCGGGTGCGGTCTGGAATGCAACCCCCGAGGATCCCCGGTCGCCCCTGGAGAGGAGCATTGGCTTCTGGACACAAGCCTAGATGAGGTCTATTGGCCCTGCAGTCACTCGAGAGCAATCCCCAGCTTTCCTCCGCAACTCGAATCGAAGGTTGGACTTCACTGGGCCAGCACAAGAGGCATCCTGAATTCCCCGTCGTAACTCGAGAATCCCGCCGCAACTCGAGAAAACCACGTGGTACCCCCGTCATCGCAAGATGAAGCCCTTTTCCGCTACAGCGTCTCAGGAGAAGTCCCACGTTAGGAATTGGAGGTCGAAACGGTACTTGGCACCCTTAATGCGCCCCCACGAAGTTCCCCGGCATCCCGGTCTCCCTGGAGAGGAACACCGAGGTTTTCCGGAACCAGGTCCTCTGAGCCCCTTCTACCCTCCTGATCTCGACAGGAGGGTCGACTCCCCTGCTTTGTCTGGAAGGGGTTCCCGACTTTCTGGTCGCACCTCAGGAT
>NW_011467629.1:0-521 GCF_000754665.1 Bison bison bison | reverse complement strand
AATCTCGCGACCTCTCTCCAAATGCCTCAGGAGGCTTGACACCCTTTAGTCCACCCAGTGAGCTCCAAGAGATACACGTCGCGACTCGAGAGCAGAGCGGAGTAATTGCTTCCACTCGAGATGAATGCCTGTCTCCCCGGGTGTGTCTGGAATGAAACCCCAAGAACCCTGTCGCCCCTGGAGAGGAACACTGGCTTCTGGACAGAAGCCTAGATAAGGTATCTTGGCCCTGCAGTCACTCTAGAGCAATCCCCAGCTTTCCTTCGCAACTCGAATGGAAGATTGGACTTCCCTGGGCCAACACAAGAGGTAACCTGAATTCCCCGTCGTAACTCGAGAATCCCGCCGCAACTCGAGAAAAACCACGTGGTTCCCCCGTCATCGCAAGATGAAGCCATTTCCCGCTACAGCGCCTCAGGAGAAGTCCCACGTTAGTTATTGGAGGTCGAAACGGTACTTGGCACCCTTGATGCGACCCACAAAGTTCCCCGGCATCCCGGTCTCCCTCGAGAGGAACACCG
>NW_011467628.1:0-553 GCF_000754665.1 Bison bison bison | reverse complement strand
GGGTTGAGGCATGGAACTCCGCTTGCCTCTCGAGGTGTCCCCGGGGAGAGAGGCCACTTGTCGAGCGGTATTTGGAACCTGGGGGCCTTTTCCGGACGATGCCCGGGCGAGTCACTGCCCCTTCGTGTTGACTTCATTCACAGGGTGGAGTTCGGAGAGGTGTCCGGGCATCGGGTTCTTACCAAGAGGGGACCGGGAAATCGGGGTGCTTCGCAATGTGGAAGCACCCACGAGGCCACGTCTGGAATGTCGTCGTAAGACCGGCCTCATCCTGAGGTGCGACCGGAAGGTCGGGAACCCCTTCCAGACAAAGCAGGGGAGTCGACCCTCCTGTGGAGATCAGGAGGGTAGAAGGGGCTCAGAGGAAGTGGTGCCGGAAAACCTCGGTGCTCCTCTCCAGGGAGACCGGGATGCCGGGGAACTTGGTGGGGGCGCATCAAGGGTGCCAAGTACCGTTTCGAC
Source organism: Bison bison bison (assembly GCF_000754665.1). Classification (NCBI taxonomy): domain Eukaryota; kingdom Metazoa; phylum Chordata; class Mammalia; order Artiodactyla; family Bovidae; genus Bison; species Bison bison. The sequence continues at coordinate 91 of NW_011467628.1, read as the reverse complement.
CTCCAATTCCTAACGTGGGACTTCTCCTGAGACGCTGTAGCGGGAAAGGGCTTCATCTTGCGATGACGGGGGAACCACGTGGTTTTTCTCG
>NW_011467627.1:0-528 GCF_000754665.1 Bison bison bison | reverse complement strand
GAAATTAAAAAACAACTCTGGAGGCAACAAATAGTAGAATAACAGAGGCAGAAGACAGGATAAGTGAATTAGAAGATAGAATGGTAGAAATAAATGAATCAGAGAGGATAAAAGAAAAACGAATTAAAAGAAATGAGGACAATCTCAGAGACCTCCAGGACACTACTAAACGCTACAACATTCGAATTATAGGGGTCCCAGAAGAAGAAGACAAAAAGAAAGACCATGAGAAAATACTTGAAGAGAGAATTGTTGAAAACTTTCCCTGAAATGGGGAAGGAAATAATCACCCAAGTCCAAGAAACCCAGAGAGTCCCAAACAGGATAAACACAAGGAGAAACACCACAAGACACATATTAATCAAATTAACAAAGATCAAACACAAAGAACAAATATTAAAAGCAGTAAGGGAAAAACAACAAATAACACACAAGAGAATTCCCATAAGGATAACAGCTGATCTTTCAATAGAAACTCTTCAAGCCAGGAGGGAATGGCAAAACATACTTAAAGTGATGAAAGAAAAT
>NW_011467626.1:0-504 GCF_000754665.1 Bison bison bison | reverse complement strand
CCTGCCCCCAATCCCTCCCAGCATCAGAGTCTTTTCCAATGAGTCAACTCTTCGCATGAGGTGGCCAAAGTACTGGAGTTTCAGCTTTAGCATCAGTCCTCCAAAGACACCCAGGGCTGATCTCCTTGCAATCCAAGGGACTCCCAAGAGTCTTCTCCAACACCACACTTCAAAAGCATCAATTCTTCGGCACTCAGCATTCTTCACAGTCCAACTCTCACATCCATACGTGACCACAGGAAAAACCATAGCCTTGACTAGACGAACCTTTGTTGGCAAAGTAATGTCTCTGCTTTTCAATATGCTATCTAGGTTGGTCATAACTTTTCTTCCAAGGAGTAAGCATCTTTTAATTTCATGGCTGTCTGCAGTGATTTTGGAGCCCCCCAAAAAAAAGTCTGACACTGTTTCCACTGTTTCCTCATCTATTTCCCATGAAGTGATGGGACCAGATGCCATGATCTTCCTTTTCTGAATGTTGAGCTTTAAGCCAACTTTTTCACT
>NW_011467625.1:0-504 GCF_000754665.1 Bison bison bison | reverse complement strand
ATGTGTTTGTTTAGCCATCTGTATGTCTTCGTTGGAGAAATGTCTATTTAGTTCTTTGGCCCATATTTTTTGATTGGGTCATTTATTTTTTCTGGAGTTGAGTTGTAGGAGTTGCTTATATATTTTTTGAGATTAGTTGTTTGTCAGTTGCTTCATTTGCTATTATTTTCTCCCATTGTGAAGGCTGCCTTTTCACCTTGCTAACAGTTTCCTTTGTTGTGTAGAAGCTTTAAGTTTAATTAAGTCCCATTTGTTTATTTTTGCTTTTATTTCCAATATTCTGGGAGGTGGGTCATAGAGGATCCTCCTGTGATGTATGTCGGAGAGTGTTTTGCCTATGTTCTCCTCTAGGAGTTTTATAGTTTCTGGTCTTACGTTGAGATCTTTAATCCATTTTGAGTTTATTTTTGTATATGGTGTTAGAAAGTGTTTTAGTTTCATTCTTTTACAAGTGGTTGACCAGTTTTCCCAGCACCACTTGTTAAAGAGATTGTCTTTAATCCA
>NW_011467624.1:0-509 GCF_000754665.1 Bison bison bison | reverse complement strand
ACCAGCCCATGATCAGTGAGCTCCGGGCAGTACTTTGGTCCCAGGTTTGGAGCCCAATGCCCGGAACGCGGGAGAGAGAGGCTGGCTGCCGGCGGGTGCTTGCAAGCCTGTTACTGGGAAGGACCGAGTGAGCTTCCACACCGGCGGAGCTCCAGCTCTGCGCCCAGGCGCGATAGCACAGAGCCCCGCCCGAGAGGCTGCTCTGGCTTGGGCGAGCCACCCCAAGCCCTGCCCAGCTTCTAGCGTTTGCGCCCGGGAAGGAGCAGGCTACGGGAGTGTGGGAGACGTGACTGGTGCCTGACTGGTGCCTCAGCTCAGCTCTCGCCTTCCCTTCGGACCTAGGAGCCAGGCGTCCCTGCAGAGGGCTTAGGGGCTGGGGGTGTGCACACCGCCAAAGCCTCCCGCAGGGAGAGCTCTTTCCGAGGGAAAAGAAGCGCCCCAGGCTGCATTCCCAAGCTGGTGCTTCCCCGCCCAGACTAAGCGCCGCACGGAGGGAATCAGGGTCCCGG
>NW_011467623.1:0-522 GCF_000754665.1 Bison bison bison | reverse complement strand
GGGGAATGAAAAGGAGAGAGACAGATCCAGCCAGTAATCAGTTCCCTAAGTGTTTCCCACCATCTGGAACACAGAAATTCACAGAGTTGGGTAGAGTAGAGAGGGGTTAGGGAGGAGACACAGGGCGAGCTGGTGGAGAAAAAAGGAGAGTCCAAAGGGGGAGAGAGCAGTCAAGCCAGCAATCTCGCTCCCAGTAAAAAATGGATACTGAAGATTGGATTCTTAAGGGTACAAAATTGATAACAAATACCTAAAAACAAAAATTAAAAATCTAGAGTATAGTTAGGAATTTCAAAAATACAATGTTAAAGAAAGGAAGAAGGACATGAACGAGAGGAAAAGAAAAGAAAAAAAAACAAAGTCACAAAAATTATAAAGAAAATATACAAGGTACAAAATTGATAACAAATACCAAAAAGCAAAAGTTAAAAATCTAGAGTAGAGTTTGGAATTTCAAAAATACAATGTTAAATAAAAGAAGAAGAAAAAGAAAGAGAAAAAAAACAAACAAAAACAAAGTCA
>NW_011467622.1:0-511 GCF_000754665.1 Bison bison bison | reverse complement strand
GAACCTGGGGGTCTTTTCCCGACGATGCACGGGCGAGTCACTGCCCTTCGTGTTGACTTCATTCACAGGGTGGAGTTCGAAGAGGTGTCCGGGCATCGGGTTCTTATCAAGGGGGACCGGGAAATCGGGTCCTTTGGAACGTGGAACCACCCACGAGGCCACCTCTGGAATGTCGTCGTGAGACCGGCCTCATCCTGAGGTGCGACCCGAAGGTCGGGAACCCCTTCCAGACAAAGCAGAGGAGTCGACCCTCCTGTCCAGATCAGGAGGGAAGAAGAGGCTCAGAGGAAGTGGTGCCGGAAAACTTCGGTGTTCCTCTCGAGGGAGACCGGGATGTCGGGGCACTTTGTGGGTCGCATCAAGGGTGACAAGTACCGTTTCGAACCCCAATTCCTAAAGTGGGACTTCTCCTGAGACGCTGTAGCGGCACAGGGCTACATCTTGCGATGACGGGGGAACCACGTGGTTTTTCTCGAGGTGTAGCAGGATTCTCGAATTACGACGGGGAATT
>NW_011467621.1:0-512 GCF_000754665.1 Bison bison bison | reverse complement strand
GGGCTCACCATTCACATCCTAACACACGTGTGGAACCATATGTCTGCCCACCGAACCTCTCCCCTTTAGGGGTCTCCCGACCCCAGACCCCTGCCTGAGGACAACCCCTCCCGGACAACAATAAACCCTTGCCTCAACTTTGTGCTCCAGCGAGGTCCTCCCCAATTTCTATGCGTTCTCACTGAACACTCTTCTAGCGTTCAGGGTCCTAGCACCAAAAAGATGCCAGCAGAGTGCCACATATGCTTTTCTCCCTTCAGGGCCGTTGCTCAAGACCCAAAGCGAGCTCATTTAGAAAGGCATAGGCTTCCTGCAACTTTGGATTCATTTCTTCCGCTGCTTTTCTCTCTCTCTGTTGTCCTTTTCCCCCCTTTTTTCCTTTCTTTTTGTTTTTGTTTTGAGGGTTCCCTTTCTTTCTTTTCTTTTTTTTTTTGATTTTGTGTTCATTTTATTTATTTTATTTTTATTCTCTTTTTCTATTTTAAATACACTCGTTGACTTATAGAGTCGAC
>NW_011467620.1:0-547 GCF_000754665.1 Bison bison bison | reverse complement strand
AGGCCACTTGTCGAGCGGTATTTGGAACCTGGGGGTTTTTTCCGGACGATGCACGGGCGAGTCACTGCCCCTTCGTGTTGACTTCATTCACAGGGTGGAGTTCGGGGAGGTGTGCGGGCATCGGGTTCTTATCAAGAGGGCACCGGGAAATCGGGGTCCTTCAGAATGTGGAACCACCCACGAGGCCACGTCTGGAATGTCGTCGTGAGACCGGCCTCATCCTGAGGTGCGACCGGAAGGTCGGGAACCCTTCCAGACAAAGCAGGGGAGTCGACCCTCCTGTCGAGATCAGGAGGGTAGAAGGGGCTCAGAGGAAGTGGTGCCGGAAAACCTCGGTGTTCCTCTCGGGGGAGACCGGGATGTCGGGGAACTTTGTGGGTCGCCTCAAGGGTGCCAAGTTCCGTTTGGACCTTCAATTCCTAACGTGGGACTTCTCCTGAGACGCTGTAGCGGGAAAGGGCTTCATCTTGCGATGACGGGGGAACCACGTGGTTTTTCTCGAGTTGCGGCGGGATTCTCGAATTACGACCGGAAATTCAGGATGCCT
>NW_011467619.1:0-539 GCF_000754665.1 Bison bison bison | reverse complement strand
AGCCTGATTCCCTCCGTGCGGCGCTTAGTCTGGGCGGGGAAGCACCAGCTTGGGAATGCAGCCTGGGGCGCTTCCTTTCCCTCGGAAAGAGCTCTCCCTGCGGGAGGCTTTGGCAGTGTGCACACCCCCAGCCCCTAAGCCCTCTGCAAGGCCGCCTGGCTCCTAGGCCCGAAGGGAAGGCGAGAGCTGAGCTGAGGCACCAGTCAGGCACCAGTCACGTCTCCCACACTCCCGCAGCCTGCTCCTTCCCGGGCGCGAACGCTAGAAGCTGGGCAGGGCTTGGGGAGGCTCGCCCAGGCCAGAGCAGCCTCTCGGCCGGTGCTCTGTGCTATCGCGCCTGGGCGCAGAGCTGGAGCTCCGCCGGTGTGGAAGCTCACTCGGTGGTTCCCAGTACAGGCTTGCAAGCACCCGCCGGCAGCCAGCCTCTTCTCTCCCGCATTCCGGGCATTGGGCTCCAAACCTGGGACCAAAGTACTGCCCGGAGCTCACTGATCATGGGCTGGTTCCCCTGCGCTGCGGCTGTGCTAGGGAGCCCAAAC
>NW_011467618.1:0-512 GCF_000754665.1 Bison bison bison | reverse complement strand
GGCATATTGCATATTGAGTGCATATTGTCATATTGCCTATTGAGTGCAGCACTTTCCACAGCATCATCTTTCAGGATCTGGAATAGCTCAACTGGAATTCTATCACTGCTGGGAGCCAGTGAGGAACTCCGCCCATGACAAAGGTAATGAGGAAGGAGGCTCGGCATACGCAAAGGCGGGATCGAGCTTCAGGAGTCCCCCTGGAAATTCTCGAGCATATACCCCCAAAACCAGAGTCTGCCTCCTTTCTGCTTGTGCTTTCACCTAAACCTCTGACTTTACGGGGGGCGTCTCCCCCACTACCTCTCTCTGAAAAAGAGTTAGCTTACAGGTCCAGTTAATAATTCCTGGGTGTGACAGTGTTTAACCTACAAACTCCTTTGGAAATCCTCTAGCCTGCCTGAATAGGTTTTTCCGGCCACATGTGACTGTTCAGAGCCTCCTAACTGTGAGAGGCAGGAGATGTTCTAAACTGTCTAAACACAGATTCTTTTGAGTAGTTAAAAGATTGA
>NW_011467617.1:0-510 GCF_000754665.1 Bison bison bison | reverse complement strand
TCCTCCTCCAATGCATGAAAGTGAAATGTGAAAGTGAAGTCGCTCAGTCGTGTCCGGCTCTGAGCGACCCCATGGACTGCAGCCTACCAGGCTCTTCGGTCCATGGGATTTTCCAGGCAAGAGTACTGGAGTGGGTGCCATTGCCTTCTCCCATATCTATTCACAAGCCTGCCTAAATCATTGACTTCTAGCCACCTTTGGGATGCCAATGACCACCCACCCTTACCAGGCCACAGAGGAGAGAAAACACTTACCACAGGAGGTCCGGGTAAGGAACAAGGGACTAACAAGCTCCCACCAACCAGGATTCTGCAGAGGTCAACAAGAGGTCAGCAAGAGATGGGAGACTGAAGTCCTGAGGTCCTAGCAACTTCCAGCGAGCAGCAAAGACCCAGCATAGTCAAAACGAATTCAATGTTACCAAAAACAAATAAATAAACGGACAGAAGTTCTTTGAACACATGACTGAGATTAGGCGGGAGGCAGTACATGGATGTGCCAGGATACTCT
>NW_011467616.1:0-506 GCF_000754665.1 Bison bison bison | reverse complement strand
GCCTGCTGATTGCGTGGTTCGTGTCTGCTCAGCTCTTTGAGTATTGCCTCCTGAGGTCCCTGTTCGGTCGCCACCTGCCGGGGACCAGCCCAACTGATCCAGGGTATTCGAAGGAGAGATGGCCTAGGCGACTATTTATATGCTAATCAGAGATGTCAAGAAGAATAGTATGAGGAGAGCTCAGTAGGAAAATTCGGTGGAGAAAAGAGACTGAGTAGCTTGGTTTACGCGGAAGACCAATCAAACTTCAAGACAAGAAGTTTGCACCACTTACGTAGGCCGCAGGCGCCCTCTCGAATAGCGAAAGGTGCCTCACCCTAGACACCTTCTCGAGTGGGTCTTAGCAGCCCAGGCATAATTAGTAAGCGTGGTGGGTTCCGCGCTCCAGATGGAGACTCAGCTGGAAGATAAAGGGAAAAATGACAAGGAACTTTATGAATTGGAGCTGTAAGTTAACTCTTTGACAGAGAGAGCGAGATGGTGGTGGGGGACAGCCCCCAGTGAAA
>NW_011467615.1:0-519 GCF_000754665.1 Bison bison bison | reverse complement strand
GAATCCCGCCGCAACTCGAGAAAAACCACGTGGTTCCCCCGTCATCGCAAGATGAAGCCCTTTCCCGCGACAGCGTCTCACGAGAAGTCCCACGTTAGGAATTGGAGGTCGAAACGGTACTTGGCACCCTTGATGCGCCCCCACAAAGTTCCCCGGCATCCCGGTCTCCCTGGAGAGGAACACCGAGGTTTTCCGGCACCACTTCCTCTGAGCCCCTTCTACCCTCATGATCTCCACAGGAGGCTCGACTCCCCTGCTTTGTCTGGAAGGGGTTCCCGACCTTCCGGTCGCACCTCAGGATGAGGCCGGTCTCACGACGACATTCCAGACGTGGCCTCGTGGGTGCTTCCACATTGCGAAGCACCCCGATTTCCCGGTCCCCTCTTGGTAAGAACCTGATGCCCGGACACCGCTCCGAACTCCACCCTGTGAATGAAGTCAACACGAAGGGGCAGTGACTCGCCCGTGCATCGTCCGGAAAAGACCCCCAGGTTCCAAATACCGCTCGACAAGTGGCCT
>NW_011467614.1:0-505 GCF_000754665.1 Bison bison bison | reverse complement strand
CAGTTTCATAAGGAGGAAAACAAATCACAGTGATAAGCTCCACTGTTCTCTAAAATACAGATATTTGCTGGAAAGCAGATGTTCACAGGTTAGTGGCACGGAATGAGCCTCTCAGAGAAGATTCTTTTAGAGACCTGGGTTACTAGAATGATTGGAGTAGAATGGTTAAGAGGCTTCTCTGAAAGAGAAACCCTCTCTGCCATATTTCAAATAACTGTAGAAAGAAGAAACGAGCATTTCAAAGTGCATTTTCTTCTAGGAAATTCAAAATGCATTCTAAGAATGGGCTAGTTACTTCATTTTTGCACGAGAAGAAAATTAATTTTCTTTTAATAATAGAATCACTGAATAGCCATGCCTAAAAATAATAACAACCAGCATTTCAAATCTTTTTAGTGTCCCTAAGCAGAAGGCTCAGAGAAGGCAATGGCACCCCACTCCAGTACTCTTGCCTGGAAAATCCCATGGACGGAGGAGCCTGGTGGGCTGCAGTCCATGGGGTCGC
>NW_011467613.1:0-811 GCF_000754665.1 Bison bison bison | reverse complement strand
GGAGGGTCGACTCCCCTGCTTTGTCTGGAAGGGGTTCCCGACCTTCCGGTCGCACCTCAGGATGAGGCCGGTCTCACGACGACATTCCAGACGTGGCCTCGTGGGTGCTTCCACATTGCGAAGCACCCCGATTTCCCGGTCCCCTCTTGGTAAGAAACCCATGCCCGGACACCTCTCCGAACTCCACCCTGTGAATGAAGTCAACACGAAGGGGCAGTGACTCGCCCGTGCATCGTCCGGAAAAGACCCCCAGGTTCCAAATACCGCTCGACAAGTGGCCTCTCTCCCCGGGGACACCTCGAGAGGCAAGCGGAGTTCCATGCCTCAACCCAAGACGAGGCCTGACTCTCCTGTCCCCAGTCTGCAGGGACCCTGCGATCGGAGTCCGAAATCAGAGGAACCCTGAGGTTCCTGCCTCAACTGGAGATGAGGCCCTCTTCCAATGCACCAAACCCCGTGGAGTCCCGAGAGGCCCCTCCCACCTCCAGGTTCCCTGACTTCTCAGAGCCACCATGAGAAGCCCCTGAGGTCACCTGCACAAGTCGAGGGAAGCCAGGGTTTCCTGCCTCAACCCGAGAAAGACCTCGAGAGACCTTCTTCAACACGTCTCGAGGCCAGGGTACCCTACCATGACTCGAGAGCAATGACGCGCTCCCCTCGCCACTCGCATGGAGACCCGACGTCCCTGGCGCCCCACGAGAGGCTCACTGACCTCGCCGTCGTACCTCGTGAGAAACCGCACCCTGGGGCCGCCGCTCGAGAAAAACCCCGAGAATCCCCCGTCATCGCGGAGATGAGGGCCTTCGTCTCC
>NW_011467612.1:0-550 GCF_000754665.1 Bison bison bison | reverse complement strand
ACAAAGACAGAAATATTGATCAATGGAACAAAATAGAAAGCCCCAGAGATAAATCCACACACATATGGACACCTTATCTTTGACAAAGGAGGCAAGAATATACGATGGATTAAAGACAATCTCTTTAACAAGTGGTGCTGGGAAATCTGGTCAACCACTTGTAAAAGAATGAAACTGGACCACTTTCTAACACCATACACAAAAATAAACTCAAAATGGATTAAAGATCTAAACGTAAGACCAGAAACTATAAAACGCCTAGAGGAGAACATAGGCAAAACACTCTCCGACATACATCACAGCAGGATCCTCTATGACCCACCTCCCAGAATATTGGAAATAAAAGCAAAAATAAACAAATAGGACCTAATTAACCTTAAAAGCTTCTGCACATCAAAGGAAACTATTAGCAAGGTGAAAAGACAGCCTTCAGAATGGGAGAAAATAATAGCAAATGAAGCAACCGACAAACAACTAATCTCAAAAATATACAAGCAACTCCTACAGCTCAACTCCAGAAAAATAAATGACCCAATCAAAAATGGGCCAA
>NW_011467611.1:0-550 GCF_000754665.1 Bison bison bison | reverse complement strand
TCTATTGGCCCTGCAGTCACTCGAGAGCCAATCCCCAGCTTTCCTTCGCAACTTGAATGGAAGATTGGACTTCCCTGGGCCAACACAAGAGGCATCCTGAATTCCCCTTCGTAACTCGAGAATCCTGCCGCAACTCGAGAAAAACCACTTGGTTCACCCGTCATCGCAAGATGAAGCCCTTTCCCGCTACAGTGTCTCAGGAGAAGTCCCACGTTAGGTATTGGAGGTCGAAACGGTACTTGGCACCCTTGATGCGACCCACAAAGTTCCCCGACATCCCGGTCTTCCTCGAGAGGAACACCGAGGTTTTCCGGCACCACTTCCTCTGAGCCCCTTCTACCCTCCTGATCTGGACAGGAGGGTCGACTCCCCTGCTTTGTCTGGAAGGGGTTCCCGACCTTCCGGTCGCACCTCAGGATGAGGCCGGTCTCACGACGACATTCCAGACGTGGCCTCGTGGGTGGTTCCACATTCCGAAGGACCCCGATTTCCCGGTCCCCTCTTGATAAGAACCCGATGCCCGGACACCTCTTCGAACTCCACCCTGTAA
>NW_011467610.1:0-501 GCF_000754665.1 Bison bison bison | reverse complement strand
GGAGCCACCCTCCAAAAAAGACATTTAGATAAAGTTGCATTCCTACAGAGCAAAGGTGTGGTGGGACTTTAACAAGAAAAAGAATTAACTCAAGGGTCCCAGGTTACAAACATTAAAGCTACTACTTACACCAATTATATTAATCAATACACTGCCAGGGACACAGCAGGTAAGGGATATGGAAACTTAGCAGCAAACAATGGCCCAACAAGTGAAAACCATTCACCAATACAATTTCTAATCAATCTTTTAACTACTCAAAAGAATCTGTGTTTAGACAGTTTAGAACATCTCCTGCCTCTCACAGTTGGGAGGCTCTGAACAATCACATGTGGCCGGAAAAACCTACTCAGGCAGGCTAGAGGCTTTCCAAAGGGGTTTGTAGGTTAAACACTGTCACACCCAGGAATTATTAACTGGAAATGTAAGCTAACTCTTTTTTCAGAGAGAGGTAGTGGGGGAGAGCCCCCTGTAAAGTCAGAGGTTTAGGTGAAAGCGCAA
>NW_011467609.1:0-501 GCF_000754665.1 Bison bison bison | reverse complement strand
GGGGGAAACTGGCTTCGAGACGTGTTGAAGAAGATCTCTCGAGGTCTTTCTCGGGTTGAGTCGGAAACCCTGGATTCCCTCGACTTGTGCAGGTGAGCTCAGGGGGCTTCTCATGGTGGCTCTGAGAAATCAGGGAAACTGGAGGTGGGGGGGCGCCTCTCGGGACTCCACGGGGTTTGGTGCATTGGAAGAGGGCCTCATCCCTGTTGAGGCAGGAACCTCAGGGTTCCTGTGATTTCAGACTCCGATCGCAGGGTCCCTGCAGACTGGGAACAGGAGAGTCAGGCCTCGTCTTGGGTTGAGGCATGGAACTCCGCTTGCCTCTCGAGGTGTCCCCGGGGAGAGAGGCCACTTGTCGAGCGCTAATTGGTACCTGGGGGTCTTTTCCGGACCATGCCCGGGCGAGTCACTGCCCCTTCGTGTTGACTTCATTCACAGGGTGGAGTTCGGAGAGGTGTCCGGGCATCGGGTTCTTACCAAGAGGGACCGGGAAATCGGGGT
>NW_011467608.1:0-535 GCF_000754665.1 Bison bison bison | reverse complement strand
GGGGGACATCTCGAGAGGCAAGCGGAGTTTCCCATGCCTCAACCCAAGACGAGGCCTGACTCTCTGTCCCCAGTCTGCAGGGACCCTGCGATCGGAGTCTGAAATCAGAGGTACCCTGCGGTTCCTGCCTCAACTGGAGATGAGGCCCTCTTCCAATGCACCAAACCCAGTGGGGTCCCGAGAGGCCCCTCCCACCTCCAGTTTCCCTGGCTTCTCAGAGCCACCATGAGAAGCCCCCTGAGGTCACCTGCACAAGTCGAGGGAAACCAGGGTTTCCTGCCTCAACCCGAGAAAGACGTCGAGAGACCTTCTTCAACACGTCTCGAGGCCAGATTCCCCTACCATGGCTCGGGAGCAGTGAGGCGGTCCCCCTCGCCACTCGCATGGAGACCCGACTTCCCTGGCGCCCCACGAGAGGCTCACTGACCTCGCCGTCGTACCTCGTGAGAAACCGCACACTGGGGCCGCCGCTCGAGAACAACCCCGAGATTCCCCCGTCATCGAGAGATGAGGGCCTTCGTCTCCTGCATGGCCT
>NW_011467607.1:0-541 GCF_000754665.1 Bison bison bison | reverse complement strand
CCCTGGGCCAACACAAGAGGCATCCTGAATTCCCCGTCGTAACTCGAGAATCCTGCCGCAACTCGAGAAAATCCACGTGGTTCCCCCGTCATCGCAAGATGAAGCCCTTTCCCGCTACAGTGTCTCAGGAGAAGTCCCACGTTAGGTACTGGAGGTCGAAGCGGTACTTGGCAGCCTTGATGCGACCCACAAAGTTCCCCGACATCCCGGTCTCCCTCGAGAGGAACACCGAGGTTTTCCGGCACCACTTCCTCTGAGCCCCTTCTACCCTCCTGATCTGGACAGGAGGGTCGACTCCCCTGCTTTGTCTGGAAGGGGTTCCCGACCTTCCGGTCACACCTCAGGATGAGGCCGGTCTCACGACGACATTCCAGACGTGGCCTCGTGGGTGGTTCCACATTCCGAAGGACCCCGATTGCCCGGTCCCAGATGCCCGGACACCTCTTCGAACTACACCCTGTGAATGAAGTCAACACGAAGGGGGAGTGACTCGCCCGTGCATCGTCGGGAAAAACCCCCAGGTTCCAAATACCGCTCGACA
>NW_011467606.1:0-517 GCF_000754665.1 Bison bison bison | reverse complement strand
AGATCACTTTTCCCTCTTCACTTTCGGGATCAATCTCAGTGAATCTGCGAAGGCCTTCTCTCAGTCTATCTAGGAATTTACCAGGAGATTCCTTCTCCTGTTCTATGTCTGCCAATTTGTCATAGTTTAAAGGCTTAGAATGCGCCTGCCTAAGTCCTTCAAGAATACATCTAACAAAATGACTCTGATCCCATCTTGCTTTAGCTGTGTTGTAGTCCCAGTCTGGTTCTATAGTTGGGACCACCTGATTCCCAGTGGGGAGGGCCGCTATCTCGTTCTCCCTCTTCCCTACTGATTCATTACCAAGCCATTCATCTCCATAAGCAACCGCTTTTCCCAAAACTTGAGTCTTTGACTTGGGAGTCAGCGTTTGTCCCAAGATATACATCACATCCTTCCAAGGGAGGTCATAAAGCAGAGTAACACCTTTAAAAGCTCTAATATATTTTTCTGGGTCCTCTAAATAGTCTCCCAGATCCTCCTTGATTCTTTGTATTTCTTGATAAGAAAAAGGCTT
>NW_011467605.1:0-560 GCF_000754665.1 Bison bison bison | reverse complement strand
TAGATGAGGTCTATTGGCCCCTGCAGTCACTCGAGAGCAATCCCCAGCTTTCCTTCGCAACTCGAATGGAAGATTGGACTTCCCTGGGCCAACACAAGAGGCATCCCGAATTCCCCGTCGTAACTCGAGAATACCGCCGCAAATCGAGAAAAACCACGTGGTTCCCCCGTCATCGCAAGATGAAGCCCTTTCCCGCTACATCGTCTCAGGAGAAGTCCCACGTTAGGAATTGGAGGTCGAAACGGTACTTGGCACCCTTGATGCTCCCACAAAGTTCCCCAGCATCCCGGTCTCCCTGGAGAGGAACACCGAGGGTTTCCGGCACCACTTCCTCTGAGCCCCTTCTACCCTCCTGATCTCCACAGGAGGGTCGACTCCCCTGCTTTGTCTGGAAGGGGTTCCCGACCTTCCGGTCGCACCTCAGGATGAGGCCGGTCTCACGAAGACATTCCAGACGTGGCCTCGTGGGTGCTTCCACATTGCGAAGCACCCCGATTTCCCGGTCCCCTCTTGGTAAGAACCCGATGCCCGGACACGTCTCCGAACTCCACCCTGTGAAT
>NW_011467604.1:0-502 GCF_000754665.1 Bison bison bison | reverse complement strand
GGTGAAAGAAAATCAAAGAAGACACTAATAGATGGAGAAATATACCATGTTCATGGATCGGAAGAATCAATTTAGTGAAAATGAGTATACTACCCAAAGCAATCTATAAATTCAATGCAATACCTATCAAGCTACCAACAGTATTTTTCACAGAGCTAGAACAAATAATTTCACAATTTGTATGGAAATACAAAAAACCTCGAATAGCCAAAGCAATCTTGAGAAAGAAGAATGGAACTGGAGGAATCAACCTGCCTGACTTCAGGCTCTACTACAAAGCCACAGTCATCAAGACAGTATGGTACTGGCACAAAGACAGAAATATAGATCAATGGAACAAAATAGAAAGCCCAGAGATAAGTCCACGCACCTATGGACACCTTATCTTTGACGAAGGAGGCAAGAATACACAATGGAGAAAAGACAATCTCTTTAACAAGTGGTGCTGGGAAAACTGGTCAACCACTTGTAAAAGAATGAAACTAGAACACTTTCTAACACC
>NW_011467603.1:0-561 GCF_000754665.1 Bison bison bison | reverse complement strand
AACCGGGGGTTTTTTCCGGTACGATGCACGGGCGAGTCACTGCCCCTTCGTGTTGACTTCATTCGACAGGGTGGAGTTCGGAGAGGTGTCCGGGCATCGGGTTCTTATCAAGAGGGACCGGGAAATCGGGGTGCTTCGCAATGTGGAAGCACCCACGAGGCCACGTCTGGAATGTCGTCGTGAGACCGGCCTCATCCTGAGGTGCGACCGGAAGGTCGGGAACCCCTTCCAGACAAAGCAGGGGAGTCGACCCTCCTGTCGAGATCAGGAGGGTAGAAGGGGCTCAGAGGAAGTGGTGCCGGAAAACCTCGGTGTTCCTCTCCAGGGACACCGGGATGACGGGGAACTCGGTGGGGTGCATCAAGGGTGCCAAGTACCGTTTCGACCTCCAATTCCTAACTTGGGACTTCTCTTGAGACGCTGTAGCGGGAAAGGGCTTCATCTTGCGATGACGGGGCAACCACGTGGTTTTTCTCGAGTTGCGGCGGGATTGTCGAGTTACGACGGGGAATTCAGGATGCCTCTTGTGTTGGCCCAGGGAAGTCCAATCTTCCATTCAAG
>NW_011467602.1:0-556 GCF_000754665.1 Bison bison bison | reverse complement strand
CAAAGCAGGGGAGTCGACCCTCCTGTCGAGATCAGGAGGGTAGAAGGGGCTCAGAGGAAGTGGTGCCGGAAAACCTCGGTGTTCCTCTCCAGGGAGACCGGGATGCCGGGGAACTTTGTGGGGGCGCATCAAGGGTGCCAAGTACCGTTTCGACCTCCAATTCCTAACGTGGGACTTCTCCTGAGACGCTGTAGCGGGAAAGGGCTTCATCTTGCGATGACGGGGGAACCACGTGGTTTTCCTCGAGTTTCGGCGGGATTCTCGAGTTACGACGGGGAATTCGGGATGCCTCTTGTGTTGGCCCAGGGAAGTCCAATCTTCCATTCGAGTTGCGAAGGAAAGCTGGGGATTGCTCTCGAGGGAGTGCAGGGCCAATAGACCTCAACTAGGCTTGTGTCCAGAAGCCAATGTTCCTCTCCAGGGGCGACCGGGGTCTCGGGGTTGCATTCCAGACGCACCCGGGGAGACAGGCATTCATCTCGAGTGGAAGCAAAGAACCCCGCTCTGCTCTCGAGTTGCGACGGGTATCTCTTGGAGCTCACAGGGTGGACTAAAG
>NW_011467601.1:0-553 GCF_000754665.1 Bison bison bison | reverse complement strand
CGGGGTCTTTGCTCCACTCGAGATGAATGCCTGTCTCCCCGGGTGCGTCTGGAATGCAACCCCCGAGATCCCCGGTCGCCCCTGGAGAGGAACATTGGCTTCTGGACACAAGCCCAGATGAGGTCATTGGCCCTGCAGTCACTCGAGAGCAATCCCCAGCTTGCCTTCGCAACTCGAATGGAAGATTGGACTTCCCTGGGCCAACACAAGAGGCATCCCGAATTCCCCGTCGTAACTCGAGAATCCCGCCGCAACTCGAGAAAACCACGTGGTTCCCCCGTCATCGCAAGATGAAGCCCTGTCCCGCTACAGCGTCTCAGGAGAAGTCCCACGTTAGGAATTGGAGGTCGAAACGGTACTTGGCACCCTTGATGCGCCCCACAAACTTCCCCGGCATCCCGGTCTCCCTGGAGAGGAACACCGAGGTTTTCCGGCACCACTTCCTCTGAGCCCCTTCTACCCTCCTGATCTCCACAGGAGGGTCGACTCCCCTGCTTTGTCTGGAAGGGGTTCCCGACCTTCCGGTCGCACCTCAGGATGAGGCCGGTCTCAC
>NW_011467600.1:0-506 GCF_000754665.1 Bison bison bison | reverse complement strand
TTCGTCTCCTGCATGGCTTATAGACCAATCTCGCGCCCTGTCTCCAAACGCCTCAGGAGGCTTGACTCCCTTAGTCCAGCCAGGGAGCTCCAAGAGATACCCGTCGCGACTCGAGAGCAGAGCGGGGTTCTTTGCTTCCACTTGAGATGAATGCCTGTCTCCCCGGGTGCTTCTGGAATGCAACCTCGAGATACCTCTCGGCCCTGGAGAGGAATATAGACTTCTGGACACAAGCCTAGATGAGGTCTATTGGCCCTGCAGTCACTCGAGAGCAATCCCCAGCTTTCCTTCGCAACTCGAATGGAAGATTGGACTTCCTTGGGCCAACACAAGAGGCATCCTGAATTCCCCTTCGTAACTCGAGAATCCCGCCGCAACTCGAGAAAAACCACGTGTTTCCCCCATCATCGCAAGATGAAGCCCTTTCCCCCTACAGCGTCTCAGGAGAAGTCCCACGTTAGGAAATGGAGGTCGAAACGATACTTGGCACCCTTGATGCGACCCAC
>NW_011467598.1:0-505 GCF_000754665.1 Bison bison bison | reverse complement strand
GTCTTGGGTTGAGGCATGGAACTCCGCTTGCCTCTCGAGGTGTCCCCGGGGAGAGAGGCCACTTGTCGAGCTGTATTTGGAACCGTGGGGGATTTTTCCCGACGATGCACGGGCGAGTCACTGCCCCTTCGTGTTGACTTCATTCACAGGGTGGAGTTCGGAGAGGTGTCCGGGCATCGGGTTGTTATCTAGAGGGGACCGGGAAATCGGGGTGCTTCGCAATGTGGAAGCACCCGCGAGGCCACGTCTGGAATGTCGTCGTGAGACCGGCCTCATCCTGAGGTGCGACCGGAAGGTCGGGAACCCCTTCCAGACAAAGCAGGGGAGTCGACCCTCCTGTCGAGATCAGGAGGGTAGAAGGGGCTCAGAGGAAGTGGTGCCGGAAAACCTCGGTGTTCCTCTCCAGGGAGACCGGGATGCCGGGGAACTTTGTGGGGGCGCATCAAGGGTGCCAAGTACCGTTTCGACCTCCAATTCCTAACGTGGGACTTCTCCTGAGACGCTG
>NW_011467597.1:0-526 GCF_000754665.1 Bison bison bison | reverse complement strand
GGCTTATGTCCTCAGACTTATTGCCATAGGGCTGCACAAGGGTCTCTTCAGCATCACATAGCACTTTCTCTCCCAACTACATCCAAAAGCAGGAGGGAAGAGTTTTCTTAAATGCCTCTTTTAATTAGGGCAGAAACTATCCCAAATGCTCCCCTCTTCACACAAAACATGCCCAACATAGAACCAGCTGCAAAAGAGGCTGGAAATATTTTCAACTTCTCTAGCGGGAGTGGGGATTGGCAACAAGGAAGACGTGGGAGGCAAGGGTGAAGGGAGTGGTGCAGAAGAAACAGCTGTAAGATAGACAAGAGCGTTCAGGTGCAGAGGAGGAAGTTCATTCTCACTAAGTAAAGCAGAAAGAATTTGTTTCAGGGTATTAATTGGCCAACAAAATCGGGCTGAAGAAGTGGATTCTGGGTTGAGTATTCAGAAAAAAGGCCTAAAGTCACTGCAGAACTGAGCAGCCAAGTAAACCTGGTCAGTGCTCAGAAAGCCAAAGGTTCTGGAACCACACTGCCATGGCCAA
>NW_011467596.1:0-523 GCF_000754665.1 Bison bison bison | reverse complement strand
GCATATTTCTGCAAAGTCACAACAGCATGATTCACACTGGCCAACAAACAGAGGCAATCTAAATGTCCATGGACAGCCAATTCCATAAACAAACTGTGGTAGACACACAATGGAATCTGATTCGGCCCTTGGAAGTTGGTAATTCTGACAATGCCACAATGTGGACGAACCTTATGGTTATTATATTAAGTGAAATAAACCAGACCAAAAAAGGAGAAACGTTCTGTGACTCCACTGGTCAAATCCAAAGCCAGAAGAAGCAGAAAGTGATTACCAGGGATTGAAGACAGTTCATGTTTCACAGAACCTGCCCAGTTTCCCTTGGGGAAAGTGACTTCTCATGACATCTCCAAAACCAATTATACAAATAACTGGAAGCCATATCCAGTCAAATGAATGTAGACATAATTTTACAATGTACACCAACCTCACTCAAACTTCTCAACAGACAAAAGGCAAAATTGTATCTATGGTACCTCAGCTTTGCTTAAAACTGTATCTACAGTACCTTAGTTTTGCTTAT
>NW_011467595.1:0-700 GCF_000754665.1 Bison bison bison | reverse complement strand
GTGACCCCTGCATGATAGCCATGTGATCAGTGCGTGATACCTACGTGATCAGTGCATGATCAGTCACGTTATCTTTGCAAGATCAGCCAAGTGATCAGTGCATGCACAGTCACGTAATCAGTGTATGATCAGCTTCGTGATCAGTGCATGATGAGCCACATGATAAGTGCATGATCAGCTACGTGATCATTGCATGCACAGCCACGTGATCAGTAAATGATTGCCACGTGATCAGTGCATGATCCGTCATGTGATCAGTGTATGATAAGCCACGTGAACAGTGCGGTGCTCACTCACATGATCAGGGCCTGCTGAGCTGCCTGATTCCTGTCTGCTCATCTGCTTACAATTGCCAGCTGAGCTGCATGATTCTCCCTGTCATCTGCTTGCAATTGCCAGCTGTGCTGTGTCATTCCTGCCTGCTCAGCTGCTTGATTATTGCCATCTGAGCAGCATGATTCGTCATAGATGAGCTCCATGATTATTGCCTGCTGATTGTGTGATTCGTGCCTACTCACGCTCTTTAATTATTGCCTCCAGAGCCACATGATCAGTGTATGATAGCAAACATGATCAGCACATGATCAGTCACATGTTCAGCGCCATTCAGTCACGTGATCACTACATGATAGTCAAGTGATCAGTCCATGCTCAGTCATGGTATCAGTGCATGATCAGCCACGTGATCAGTGCCTGCACA
>NW_011467594.1:0-508 GCF_000754665.1 Bison bison bison | reverse complement strand
GAGAAAAACTGAAAAGAGAAATTAAGGAAACAATTCCATTCACCATTGCAACGGAAAGAACAAAATACTTAGGAATATATCTACCTAAAGAAACTAAAGACCTATATATAGAAAACTATAAAACACTGGTGAAAGAAATCAAAGAGGACACTAATAGATGGAGAAATATACCATGTTCATGGATTGGAAGAATCAATATAGTGAAAATGACTATATTACCCAAAGCAATTTATAGATTCAATGCAATCCCTATCAAGCTACCAACGGTATTCTTCATAGAGCTAGAACAAATAATTTCACAATTTGTATGGAAATACAAAAAACCTCGAATAGCCAAAGCTATCTTGAGAAAGAAGAATGGAACTGGAGGAATCAACCTACCTGACTTCAGACTCTATTACAAAGCCACAGTTATCAAGACAGTATGGTACTGGCACAAAGACAGAAATATTGATCAATGGAAAAAATAGAAAGCCCAGAGATAAATCCACGCACATATGGACACCTT
>NW_011467593.1:0-525 GCF_000754665.1 Bison bison bison | reverse complement strand
CGAGAGCAGACGGGGGTCTTTTGCTTCCACTCGAGATGAATGCCTGTTCCCCGGGTGCATCTGGAATGCAACCCCGAGATCCCGGTCGCCCCTGGAGAGGAACATTGGCTTCTGGACACAAGCCTAGATGAGGTCTATTGGCCCTGCAGTCACTCGAGAGCAATCCCCAGCTTTCCTTCGCAACTCGAATGGAAGATTGGACTTCCCTGGGCCAACACAAGAGGCATCCCGAATTCCCCGTCGTAACTCGAGAATCCCGCCGCAACTCGAGAAAAACCACGTGGTTCCCCGTCATCGCAAGATGAAGCCCTTTCCCGCTACAGCGTCTCAGGAGAAGTCCCACGTTAGGAATTGGAGGTCGAAACGGTACTTGGCACCCTTGATGCGCCCCCACAAAGTTCCCCGGCATCCCGGTCTCCCTGGAGAGGAACACCGAGGTATTCCGGCACCATTTCCTCTGAGCCCCTTCTACCCTCCTGATCTCCACAGGAGGGTCGACTCCCCTGCTTTGTCTGGAAGGGGTTC
>NW_011467592.1:0-501 GCF_000754665.1 Bison bison bison | reverse complement strand
ACGTGGTTTTTTCTCGAGGTGTAGCAGGATTCTCGAATTACGACGGGGAATTCAGGATGCCTCTTGTGTTGGCCCAGGGAAGTCCAATCTTCCATTCGAGTTGCGAAGGAAAGCTGGGGATTGCTCTCGAGTGACTGCAGGGCCAATAGACCTCATCTAGGCTTCTGTCCAGAAGCCAGTGTTCCTCTCCAGGGGCGACAGGGATCTCAGGGTTGCATTCCAGACACACCCGGGGAGACAGACATTCATGTCGAGTGGAAGCAAAGAAACCCGCTCTGCTCTCGAGTCGCGACGGGTATCTCTTGGAGCTCACTGGGTGGACTAAAGGGAGTCAAGCCTCCTGAGGCGTTGGAGAGAGGTAGAGAGATTGGTCTCTAGGCCATACAGGAGACGAAGGCCCTCAACTCGCGGTGATGGGGGAGTCTCAGGGTTGTTCACGAGCGGCGGCCACAGTGTGCGGTTTCTCCCTAGGTACGACAGCGAGGTCAGTGAGTCTCTCGT
>NW_011467591.1:0-506 GCF_000754665.1 Bison bison bison | reverse complement strand
GCGGCTGTGCTAGGGAGCCCAAACGCACAGGGGAAGCCCCGCACAGCACATCCACCTGCCTCTAGGCCGGGAGGACAGCTCCAGGGAAGGCCCGGTCTGGCAGGCGCTTTCTGGGCACAAACGGAGCGACACTCTGGCTGTGGAGCCGCCTCCCCAAGCCAGGGGCACCGGGACCCTGATTCCCTCCGTGCGGCGCTTAGTCTGGGCGGGGAAGCACCAGCTTGGGAATGCCAGCCTGGGGCGCTTCCTTTCCCTCGGAAAGAGCTCTCCCTGCGGGAGGCTTTGGCAGTGTGCACACCCCCAGCCCCTAAGCCCTCTGCAAGGACGCCTGGCTCCTAGGTCCGAAGGGAAGGCGAGAGCTGAGCTGAGGCACCAGTCAGGCACCAGTCACGTCTCCCACACTCCCGCAGCCTGCTCCTTCCCGGGCGCGAACGCTAGAAGCTGGGCAGGGCTTGGGGAGGCTCGCCCAGCCCAGAGCAGCCTCTCGGCCGGGGCTCTGTGCTATC
>NW_011467590.1:0-509 GCF_000754665.1 Bison bison bison | reverse complement strand
GATGGTGACTGCAGCCATGAAATTAAAAGATGCTTACTCCTTGGAAGGAAAGTTATGACCAACCTAGATAGCATATTCAAAAGCAGAGACATTACTTTGCCAACAAAGGTCCGTCTAGTCAAGGTTATGGTTTTTTCAGTGGTCATGTATGGATGTGAGAGTTGGATGGTGAAAAAGGCTGAGCTCGAAGAATTGATGCTTTTGAACTGTGGTGTTGGAGGAGACTCCTGAGAGTCCCTTGGACTGCAAGGAGTTCCAACCAGTCCATCCTAAAGGAGATCAGTCCTGGGTGTTCTTTAGAAGGACTGATGCTGAAGTTGAAACTCCAATACTTTGGCACCTGATGCGAAGAGCTGACTCATTGGAAAAGATCCCGATGCTGGGAGGGATTGGGGGCAGGAGGAGAAGGGGATGACAGAGGATACAATGGCTGGATGGCATCACCGACTCTACGGACAGGAGTTTGGGTAAACTCTGGGAGTCAGTAATGGACAGGGAGGCTAGGCGTG
>NW_011467589.1:0-542 GCF_000754665.1 Bison bison bison | reverse complement strand
ACAACAGACAACACAGAAATACAAAGGAATCATAAGACACTATTATCCACAATTATATAGCCAATAAAATAGGACAACGAGGAAGAAATAGGACAAATTACTTAGAAAAGTACAACTTTCCACAACTCGACCAGGAAGAAATAGAAACTTAAAAAACCCAATCACAAGCACGGAAATTGAAACTGTAATCAAAAATCTTCCAGCAACAAAAGTCCAGGTCCAGACGGCTTCACAGCTGAATTCTACCAAAAATTTAGAGAAGAGCTAACACCTATCCTGCTCAAACACTTCCAGAAAATTGCAGAGGAAGGTAAACTTCCAAACTCATTCTATGAGGCCACCATCACCCTAATACCAAAACCTGACAAAGATGCCACAAAAAAAGAAAACTACAGGCCAATATCACTGATGAACATAGATGCAAAAATCCTAAACAAAAGTCTAGCAATCAGAATCCAACAACACATTAAAAAGATCATACACCATGACTAAGTGGGCTTTATCCCAGGGATGCAAGGATTCTTCAATATCTGCAAATCAAT
>NW_011467588.1:0-526 GCF_000754665.1 Bison bison bison | reverse complement strand
TCGGGAAAACTTCCCCAGGTTCCAAATACCGCTCGACAAGTGGCCTGTCTCCCCGGGAACACCTCGAGGGGCAAGCGGAGTTCCATGCCTCAACAAAAGACGAGGCCTGACTCTCCTTTCCCAAGTCTGCAGGGACCTTGGGATCGGAGTCTGAAATCAGAGGAACCCTGAGGTTCCTGCCTCAACTGGAGATGAGGCCCTCTTCCAATGCACCAAACCCCGTGGAGTCCCGAGAGGCCCCCCCTCCCACCTCCAGTTTCCCTGACTTCTCAGAGCCACCATGAGAAGCCCCCTGAGGTCCCTGCACAAGTCAAGGGAAGACAGGGTTTCTGCCTCAACCCGAGAAAGACCTCGAGAGACCTTCTTCAACACGTCTCGAGGCCAGATTCCCCTACCATGACTCAAGAGCAATGACGCGCTCCCCCTCGCCACTCGCATGGAAACCCGACTTCCCTGGCGCCCCACGAGAGGCTCACTGACCTCGCCGTCGTACCTAGGGAGAAACCGCACACTGTGGCCGCCGCTC
>NW_011467587.1:0-525 GCF_000754665.1 Bison bison bison | reverse complement strand
GGGGGACGTCTCGGGACTCCACTGGGTTTGGTGCATTGGAAGAGGGCCTCGTCTCCAGTTGAGGCAGGAACCTCAGGGTTCCTCTGACTTCAGACTCCGATCGCAAGGTCCCTGCAGACTTGGGACAGGAGAGTCAGGCCTCGTCTTGGGTTGAGGCATGGAACTCCGCTTGCCTCTCGAGGTGTTCCCGGGGAGACAGGCTACTTGTCGAACGGTATTTGGAACCTGGGGGTCTTCTCCCGACGATGCACAGGCGAGTCACTGCCCCTTCGTGTTGACTTCATTCACAGGGTGGAGTTCGAAGAGGTGTCCGGGCATCGGGTTCTTATCAAGAGGGGACCGGGAAATCGGGGTCCTACGGAATGTGGAAGCACCCACGAGGCCACGTCTGGAATGTCGTCGTGAGACCGGCCTCATCCTGAGGTGCGACCGGAAGGTCGGGAACCCCTTCCAGAAAAAGCAGGGGAGTCGACCCTCCTGTCCAGGTCAGGAGGGTAGAAGGGGCTCAGAGGAAGTGGTGCCGGA
>NW_011467586.1:0-501 GCF_000754665.1 Bison bison bison | reverse complement strand
TTTGGTGGAGAAAAGAGACTGAGTAGCTTGGTTACCGGGAGACCAATCAAACTTCAAGACAAGAAGTTGGCACCACTTACGTAGGCCGCAGGCTCCCTCTCGAATAGGGGAAGGTGCCTACCCTAGACACCTTCTCGAGTGGGTCTTAGCAGCCCAGGCATAATTGTAAGCGTGGTGGGTTCCGCGCTCCAGATGGAGACTCAGCTGGAAGTTAAAGGGAAGAACGACAAGGAACTTTATGAATTGGAGCTGTAAGTTAACTCTTGGACAGGGAGAGAGAGGTGGAGTTGGGGGAAAGCCCACAGTGAAATCAGAGGTGGGAACACAAAGCAAGAAAATAGGCAGACTCGGTTTTTCTGGGGGGAGATGCTCGAGAATATCCGGGTGGACTCCTGAGGCTCGATCCCGCATTTGCGTATGCCGAGCCTCCTTCCTCATGACCTTTGTCCAGGGTGGAATGCCTCACCGGCTCCCGGCACATGATCAGTGCATGCTCAGTCA
>NW_011467585.1:0-524 GCF_000754665.1 Bison bison bison | reverse complement strand
TCGAGTGACTGCAGGGCCAATAGACCTCATCTGGGCTTGTGTCCAGAAGCCAATGTTCCTCTCCAGGGGCGACCGGGATCTCGGGGTTGCATTCCAGACGCACCCGGGAGACAGGCATTCATCTCGAGTGGAAGCCAAGAACCCGCTCTGCTCTCGAGTCGCGACGGGTATCTCTTGGAGCTCCCTGGGTGGACTAAAGGGAGTCAAGCCTCCTGAGGCGTTTGGAGAGAGGTCGCGAGGTTGGCCTCTAGGCCATGCAGGAGACGAAGGCCCTCATCTCCGCGATGACGGGGAGTCTCGGGGTGGTTCTCGAGCGGCGGCCCCAGGGTGCGGTTTCTCACGAAGTACGACGGCGAAGTGAGTGAGCCTCTCGTGGGGCGCCAGGGAAGTCGGGTCTCCATGCGAGTGGCGAGGGGGAGCGCGTCATTGCTCTCGAGTCATGGTAGGGGAACCTGGCCTCGAGACGTGTTGAAGAAGGTCTCTCGAGGTCTTTCTCGGGTTGAGGCAGGAAACCCTGGCTTCCC
>NW_011467584.1:0-505 GCF_000754665.1 Bison bison bison | reverse complement strand
CATTCAGTTACTCAGTTCAATTCTCACCTCCCCACACCCTCGGTCCCAAACTGCTGTGGTTTAGTCACTAAGTTGTGTAAAAGTCTTTGCAGCCCCATGGACTCTAGCCCACCAGGCTCCTCTGTCAATGGGATTTCCCAAGCAAGAATATTGGAGTGGATTGAATACCGATGTGGATTGCCATTTCCTCCTCCGGGGGCTCTTACTGACCCAGGAGTGAAAACCATGTCTCCTGTTTGGCAGGTGGATTCTTTACTACTGAGCTACCTTGGAAGCCCCAGAGAGGGATAGTAAGTAAGTGGAAGAGGGAAGGTGTAGGTATGGGGATGTAGTCTGATATCCTGGAGGAAGGATCAAGGACCACTTGCCTGCTCACCTCCCCCATCATGACCCTCCCTCCACACTGCTCCAGAGGAAAGAAAATGGGAGGCTGTCAATCTTCTCTAGCGTATCCTAGAATATAGATGACTCCAACAGAACAGCAGGCAGTGATCCAAAAAGAGAT
>NW_011467583.1:0-521 GCF_000754665.1 Bison bison bison | reverse complement strand
GTCTCTATGCTCAGCCCTGATACAAAAAAAATCTTGCTAAAAATACTTACGAAGCTTGGCGTGGATTAAAAATAAGCCTTTCAGTTACACTCACTCCTCTCGCCCAGCCTATGCGTCCTTCCAGCTCTAGGTCACTCATGCCCCAACACTATTCTTTTTGGTAAAAATATTTCTTTCCCCAGTGTGGCCAGTTAGGCTCTCTGCTCTCTATCCAAGACCTCCGATTTGGGGAAGATCTGAAAGCTTCTGACCCAGGTTAATAGCTCAATCGGAAAAGGAGCATAAGCCACACAAATATAGTCTAACATTGGAAATAATCAGATCAGTCATGCAAATTAATAAGTACATAAGGTTATATCCCAGAGGAAGAGAGTGCAGGCTCATACAGCAAAAGCTGCCAGAGAGAATGGATTTTAAAGGGAAATGAAAACTAAAGAGCTGGCCCTGACTTTGGAGTCTTAAAAGCTATTGATGTTCTCTGCTCTTAGGTGTCCTGGCTTTTAGGAGGAAGCCATTCTCTG
>NW_011467582.1:0-530 GCF_000754665.1 Bison bison bison | reverse complement strand
CAACATAATAAAAAGACTATATATGACAAACCACAGCAAACATTATCCTCAATGGTGAAAAATTGAAAGCATTTCCTCTAAAGTCAGGAAGGAGACAAGGGTGCCCACTTTCACCATTACTATTCAACATAGTTTTTGGAAGTTTTTGGCCACAGCAATCAGAGCAGAAAAAGAAATAAAAGGAAGCCAAATTGGAAAAGAAGAAGTAAAATTCTCACTATTTGCAGATGACATGATCCTCTACATAGAAAACCCTAAAGACTCCACCAGAAAATCACTAGAACTAATCAATGATTATAGTAAAGTTGCAGGATATAAAATCAACACACAGAAATCCCTTGCATTCCTATACACTAATAATGAGAAAACAGAAAGAGAAATTAAGGAAACAATTCCATTCACCATTGCAACGGAAAGAATAAAATACTTAGGAATATATCTACCTAAAGAAACTAAAGACCTATATAGAGAAAACTATAAAACACTGGTGAAAGAAATCAAAGAGGACACCAATAGATGGAGAAATAGAC
>NW_011467581.1:0-515 GCF_000754665.1 Bison bison bison | reverse complement strand
AAAAACTCATATTATTCCTCAGGAGTTGACCTAATGTTCTCTCTTCCTACTATAGTGGCATGTGGGGCATAATGTATTTCTGCTCTTTCTTCCATGTGTAGCTCCCCCTTTGTTTGTCTTTTTGAAATTACTTGGTGCCTTCCTGCTTTGTCTTTTTAGCACAAATCTGATTTGAGGATAGAGAAGAAACATCACTGATTTACATGTTTTTACATAAGAACTTTATGAATTTCTGGGGAAAGGCATCACAGAGTGGGAAGTCTCCTTATAACAGATCATCCCTTTCAGAATTTTCAAGGAAAGACAGGCCAGAGCCTGGTGATAAGTGATGAAAACAAAACAAAATCTTCAACACCAGGCACAGAAGCTAATTCGGTTTAGCATTGTACTGCAATTATTCCTTCTTTTTCTCTTTGGTAAAGTTTTTTTTCTCCCTGAAGGGGAAAGAAATCCTATGGATGCATTAGTAACCAAATTCCAGAAGATGGCAGCAAAGAATTTAAGCAGAATATAGA
>NW_011467580.1:0-540 GCF_000754665.1 Bison bison bison | reverse complement strand
CTTTCCTTATTTTGAGACTATTTTAGAGGAGAGGGGATGAAACATGTACTTGCCAGTGATAAGTATTTTAAAAAGTTACGTAGCAGAACAGTGTTGATTTCATCAAAACCTCAAGACTAAGCATGAAAATCTTTTTGAAAAAGCACCCATGTGCCCTTGTTTGAAGCTGTAAAATGGCAGATGGCAATACCTTGTTGGGTTTTAACAAGACCCTGGTAGACATTAGAACTTGTCTTGTTTGGCAGTTTTTGTAAGAAGCGTTAAAGCCAAAGTTTATTTCAGAAGAGAAGTCAAGCAAATGTAACCTAAATTTCCATAGGGATGAGAAAAATTAGTCCCAATTTGAAATTGTGTATGAACAGCAAGAGTTAACTTTTACTAAAATGTGAGCATTTTAAAATATTTCCTTTAAGTTTTATTTCTGCTGCTAAAGTTGGAGAAAGGGGAAATGACCTAACCTTGTTACTGTTCCTGATAGGCTTTGCCTATTGGAGAATTTCTCACACTGAACAGAAGAATAGAATCACACAAAATTGGCAT
>NW_011467579.1:0-502 GCF_000754665.1 Bison bison bison | reverse complement strand
GCCCCTGCATTCCCGCCACGCTGCCTGGTCCCATGAGCGCGGGAGGAAGGGGTGCAAACACAGAGTGCGGTTAGTCGTGCAACGTCACAGGGGGCACGAGGACACACAACGCACACCCGCAGCAGTGCCCACTCCTACTGAGGGTCTGGGGAAACTTCTAGAGGGTGGATGAGCCAGAGAGAGCGAGCCTGGGGGCTGCCACGTGGGGGTCCCTGCCACCCGGGGTGGGGGGAGGGCGGTCAATGGCACATTTGATGACGTAAACGTGGTCATGGGGACAGATACTCCACGTCGGCAGCTGCCAGTCTCTCCTTAGACCTACGGATTCACAGAGCTCCACATTCACAGATTCCACACAGTCTATTGTTATTCAATTTTACACTTACCTCATTCCCTCAGCTGCCAGCTTTACGAGAAAGAGGTAGGAGATGACAAGACCACCATCAAATGTGAGCCCTCGAGATCAGATGAGATCAGGTGCGTTCAGGGTGGTATGGCCTTA
>NW_011467578.1:0-566 GCF_000754665.1 Bison bison bison | reverse complement strand
GTCGCCCCTGGAGAGGAACATTGGCTTCTGGACACAAGCCTAGATGAGGTCTATTGGCCCTGCAGTCACTCGAGAGCAATCCCCAGCTTTCCTTCGCAACTCGAATGGAACATTGGACTTGCCTGGGCCAACACAAGAGGCATCCTGAATTCCCCGTCGTAACTCGAGAATCCCGCCGTAACTCGAGAAAAACCACGTGGCTCCCCCCGTCATCGCAAGATGAAGCCCTTTCCCGCTACAGCGTCTCAGGAGAAGTCCCACCTTAGGAATTGGAGGTCGAAAGGGCACTTGGCACCCTTGATGCGACCCACAAAGTTCCCCGAAATCCCGGTCTCCCTCGAGAGGAACACTGAGGTTTTCCGGCACACCCTCCTCTGAGCCCTTTCTCCCCTCTGATCTGGACAGGAGGGTCGACTCCCCTGCTTTGTCTGGAAGGGGTTCCCAACCTTCCGGTCGCACCTCAGGATGAGGCCGGTCTCACGAAGACATTCCAGACGTGGCCTCGTGGGTGGTTCCACATTCCGTAGGACCCCGATTTCCCGGTCCCCTCTTGATAAGAACCCGAT
>NW_011467577.1:0-528 GCF_000754665.1 Bison bison bison | reverse complement strand
CTGGCTCCGAGGATCTGACCTCCGGACACCCGCCCAGAGAAGGCACCTTGAAACCCAGGGAAACGTGTCCCTGACGCAGCATTCTAGGGATACCTGCAGGGCGTGCCGCGGGGGCTTGAAGCTCGACGTCCCCACGACCGCCGGGCCTCCTCGCCCCACCCCCCACCCCCCCCCTCCCCCCTCCCCCCGACCCCCCCTCCTCCCTCCCTCCCCTCCTGTCCCCCAACTCCCCCCCGCCTCCCTCCCTCTCCCGCTCTCCCACTCAGCCTTCCCCAACTCTCTCCCTGCGCCCCCCACCCACTCGGCCCCCTCCCACCTTGCACCTCCCACCCTCCCACCTTTGCACTCCCCGGTCTCCCGCTCCCCCTCCCTCTGCTGCCCCTGGCATAGGGAAGGAGTTCTCCTGTGTGGACTGCTGGAAAGACGGGACCAGAAGACAGAAGAGCCAGACACAAAGAACTTGTGCCGGGCACGGGGTTTCTTTCCCGGGCCCATGGAATGTTCCCTCTGAGGCAGCCCCTTGGTCAC
>NW_011467576.1:0-533 GCF_000754665.1 Bison bison bison | reverse complement strand
AGAAGACTGAGCAGGCAGGAATCAGCAGCTAGCAGGCATAATCATGGAGCTGAGCAGACTGTAATGAATGGGCTAAGCAGACTCTAATCACGTCACTCAGCCGGCTCCTAACCCGGTCTTGAGCAGGCACTAATCACGCAGCTGAGCAGGGACTAATCACACAGCTGATCAGGCACGAGTCACGCAGCTGAGCAGGGATTAAGCATGCAGCTGAGCAAGCGCTAATCCCTTGATTCAGCAGACCCTGATCACGTGACTGAGCAGGCCCTGATCACGTGGCTGAGCATGCACTGATCACGTGACTGAGCATGCACTGATCACGTGACTGAGAGGCACTGATCACGTGACTGAGAGGCACTGATCACGTGACTGAGCATGCACTGATCACGTGACTGAGAGGCACTGATCACGTGACTGAGAGGCGCTGATCACGTGACTGAGGGGCGCTGATCACGTGACTGAGAGGCGCGGATCAGTGGCTATCATGCACTGATCACGTGCTTCAGGAGGCAATAATCAAAGAGCTGAGCTGG
>NW_011467575.1:0-506 GCF_000754665.1 Bison bison bison | reverse complement strand
AGACTGCAGTCCAGAGGTCCTAGCAACTTCCAGCGAGCAGCAAGACCCAGCATAGTCAAAACGAATTCAATGTTACCCAAAACAATAAATCAACGGACAGAAGTTCTTGGAACACATGACTGAGGTTAGGGGTGAGGCAGTACATGTATGTGCCAGGATACTCTTAAAGTATACTCTTAACATAGATGAGGAGACAAGGTAAGAGGAAAACTTACTGTTTGGTTCAGGTCGCTTCTGAGCCTTTTGGGGGAACCGACCTGAAGCCAGAGTCTAGCCGAAATACACAGGCTTTGAACATCGCTGAAGACCAACATTTCCTAAGGAAAAAACGCATTGCTTAGCTCAAGGTTTGTCTGGGAAATTCTTACACATCAGGAGATGGCTCCGAGGTGGATTTCTACAAAGAACATCCATGCAAAGGACAAGCCTACACAGCTCTGTGCACATCTCGCCCCCTCCCCCCTCACAGCCAGCAGCATTTCCAAGTGACCTCCTAAGGCCTTCGC
>NW_011467574.1:0-587 GCF_000754665.1 Bison bison bison | reverse complement strand
GGGGTCGCGTCGCGTCGCGTCGCTCGGCGGCGGAGGGCTCCGGGCCGAGCTCGGGGCGTTTTGGGCGGCCGGCGCTGTGGCGTCCCCGGCGGCCGGCGACAGCGACCCGTCCTCGGGACGTTCGAGCCGGTTGTCGGGAGCCACCTGGCGGCCGCTTGTATATTGTCCTCCCCCTCCGGAGCTTCGGCGAGCCCTTCAGGAGGGTTGTGACTCAGCCGCCGGGCCCGAGGCAGAGCTCTCAGACACCGGCTATGCTGGCGGCGACAGTCCCGGTGGCGCCGAGGCCTAGGGACGTCCTGCTGTCGCCGGAGATTGGTTCTCTAGGTTTCTGAGGAGGGTGATCGTCGCGGCGCTCCGGGGCCGGGCTCTGGGGTGGCCGGACCGGGTCGACCAGCATCTCCCCGTGCCCCTGTGGCCGCGGAGAAGGACCGGCCGGACCCTCCCTGGGCCGGGCCGCCGCGGTGGGCAGGGAGAGGGTCTTCCCTGCCCGGAGCGCCTGGACTCGGGCTCGGCGGTCCGGACTCCTCCTGGGCCGCCCTCAGGAGCGTTTGCTTCGCCCTCGGCCCCGCTCCGGAGGTGGGGACCCG
>NW_011467573.1:0-550 GCF_000754665.1 Bison bison bison | reverse complement strand
TGGTCCCTGCTCCACGCAGTCCCCAGTTCCCCTGACCTGTGGTCCCGCACCCCTCCGGCCGCGCCCACTGGATGCCGACCCTTGGGGACCCAGGAGCGCACGCATTGGGCGTTCCCAGCCGCCACGGCGACCCCCGAGAGGACAACGGGGAAGCCCTCCCCCACCCCCGCCAGGAGCCGACCCCCGCCCCGCGCCGCCCCGCCCCTGTCACGCTCCCGGTGCCTTCCCAGCCGCAGTGGGGATCCCCGGAGCACAACTGGGACCGCCCCCCATCCCCGCCGCGACCTGGTTCCCGACCCGCGCCGCCCGGCTTCGCCCGCCCCGGGCGCGCTCCCGGTGCGCTGCCCACCTTCACCACGGGCTCCCGGTGAGCCCCGCCCCCACGCCCGGTTCCAGGAGAGCCTCTGGGACCTCGCTCCCGCCGCCCGGTGAAACGGGAGGACAATCCATCCAGCCCACAGAGGCAATCCAAGCTGTCTAGAATTCAGGGATCAAACGAGGGCTACGGAAAGGAAAGATGACCTGACCTAGGAGGGCCATGATATTCTCT
>NW_011467572.1:0-527 GCF_000754665.1 Bison bison bison | reverse complement strand
GCTTTCCTTCGCAACTCGAATGGAAGATTGGACTTCCCTGGGCCAACACATGAGGCATCCTGAATTCCCCGTCGTAATTCGAGAATCCTGCTACACCTCAGAAAACCACGTGGTTCCCCCGTCATCGCAAGATGTAGCCCTGTGCCGCTACAGCGTCTCAGGAGAAGTCCCACTTTAGGAATTGGAGTTCGAAACGGTACTTGTCACCCTTGATGCGACCCACAAAGCGCCCTGACATCCCGGTCTCCCTCGAGAGGAACACCGAAGTTTTCCGGCACCACTTCCTCTGAGCCTCTTCTACCCTCCTGATCTGGACAGGAGGGTCGACTCCTCTGCTTTGTCTGGAAGGGGTTCCCGACCTTCCGGTCGCACCTCAGGATGAGGCCGGTCTCACGACGACATTCCAGACGTGGCCTCGTGGGTGGTTCCACATTCCGAAGGACCCCGATTTCCCGGTCCCCTCTTGATAAGAACCCGATGCACGGACACCTCTTCGAACTCCACCCTGTGAATGAAGTCAACACGAA
>NW_011467571.1:0-513 GCF_000754665.1 Bison bison bison | reverse complement strand
GGTCCTTCGGAATGTGGAACCACCCACGAGGCCACGTCTGGAATGTCGTCGTGAGACTGGCCTCATCCTGAGGTGCGACTGGAAGTCGGGAACCCTTCCAGACAAAGCAGGGGAGTCGACCCTCCTGTCCAGATCAGGAGGGTAGAAGGGGCTCAGAGGAAGTGGTGCCGGAAAACCTCGGTGTTCCTCTCGAGGGAGACCGGGATGTCGAGGAACTTTGTGGGTCGCATCAAGGGTGCCAAGTACCATTTCGAACTCCAATACCTAACGTGGACTTCTCCTGAGACACAGTAGCGGGAAAGGGCTTCATCTTGCGATGACGGGGGAACCACGTGGATTTTCTCGAGTTGCGGCGGGATTCTCGAGTTACGACGGGGAATGCAGGATGCCTCTTGTGTTGGCCCAGGGAAGTCCAATCTTCCATTCGAGTTGCAAAGGAAAGCTGGGGATTGCTCTCGAGTGACTGCAGGGCCAATAGACCTCATATAGGCTTCTGTCCAGAAGCCAATGTTC
>NW_011467570.1:0-516 GCF_000754665.1 Bison bison bison | reverse complement strand
ATTGCAGCACTGTTTATAATAGCCAGGACATGGAAGCAACCTAGATGCCCATCAGCAGATGAATGGATAAGAAAGCTGTTGTACATATACACAGTGGAATATTACTCAGCCATTAAAAAGAACACATTTGAATCAGTTCTAATGAGATGGGTGAAACTGGAACCTATTACACAGAGTGAAGTAAGCCAGAAAAAAAAACACCAATACAGTATACTAACGCATATATATGGAATTTAGAAAGATGGAAACAGTATCTTAACTTCCATAACCCTGTGTACGAGACAGCAAAAGAGACACCGATGTATAGATCAGTCTTATGGATTCTGTGGGAGAGGGAGAGGGTGGGGAGATTTGGGAAAATAGCATTGAAATATGTATAATATCATGTATGAAACGAGTCGCCAGTCCAGGTTCGATGCACGGTACTGGATGCTTGGGTCTGGTGCACTGGGACGACCCAGAGGGAGGGGAGGGGAGGGAGGAGGGTGGAGGGTTCAGGATGGGGAACCCGGGTGT
>NW_011467569.1:0-526 GCF_000754665.1 Bison bison bison | reverse complement strand
CTGGAGTCAGTTACCATTCTCTTCTCCAGGGTACTTCCTGACCCAAGGACTGAACCCATATCTCCTGTGTCTCCTGCATCGGCAGGTGGATTCTTTATCTCTGAGTTACCTGGGAAGCCCTCCCTCAGAGAGGAACATAATTTTGGCTAATAGTTTAGAATGTTGGCAGATGCCCCAAAGAGCAGATCTGGTATGGACATAAGTTTAAAACCCTTGTCATCACCTCAGGGAATTAAAAGTGAAAAATAAAACACTGCAAGCATTTTTTTTTTCTTTTTCTTTTTTTTAATGCAGCAGCCTAATTTACACTTCTTACATAAGCAAGAAAATCCTTGTAGACTGCACTGGTGGAACGCTTCACATCGCCTCTCAGTCTTGTTTAAATTTCTGGCATATGCAGATTAAAGAGGATCAGCTTTTGGGAAAACAGGTCATACACTTCTGATATCCATTTCAGCTGCAGAAGAGGCTTGGCTAGAGGGCGATTATATTAATAAAGCACAACATCTACTTTTTCGACAGGATT
>NW_011467568.1:0-533 GCF_000754665.1 Bison bison bison | reverse complement strand
GCACGGGCGAGTCACTGCCCCTTCGTGTTGACTTCATTCACAGGGTGGAGTTCGGAGAGGTGTCCGGGCATCGGGTTCTTACCAAGAGGGACCGGGAAATCGGGGTGCTTCGCAATGTGGAAGCACCCACGAGGCCACGTCTGGAATGTCGTCGTGAGACCGGCCTCATCCTGAGGTGCGACCGGAAGGTCGGGAACCCCTTCCAGACAAAGCAGGGGAGTGGACCCTCCTGTCGAGATCAGGAGGGTAGAAGGGGCTCAGAGGAAGTGGTGCCGGAAAACCTCGGTGTTCCTCTCCAGGGAGACCGGGATGCCGGGGAACTTCGTGGGGGCGCATCAAGTGTGCCAAGTACCGTTTCGACCTCCAATTCCTAACGTGGGACTTCTCCTGAGACGCTGTAGCGGGAAAGGGCTTCACCTTGCGATGACCGGGGAACCACGTGGTTTTTCTCGAGTTGCGGCGGGATTCTCGAGTTACGACGGGGAATTCAGGATGCCTCTTGTGTTGGCCCAGGGAAGTCCAATCTTCCATTC
>NW_011467567.1:0-502 GCF_000754665.1 Bison bison bison | reverse complement strand
CCAGTTCTGTGGCCAATGCCGAGTTTTCCAAAGTTTCTGGCATATTGAGTGCAGGATTTTAATGGTATAATCTGATAGGACTTGAAACTGCACGACTGGAAACCCATCACCTCTAGTAACTTTGTTCATAGTGATTTACTAAGGGCTACTTGATTTCACATTCCAGGATGTCTGGTTCTAGGTGAGTAAAGACACCATCACAGCTAACTAGGTCATTAAGATCTTATTATTATTATTATTATTATTTTTTGGTACAGTTCTGCGTATTTTTGCCACCACTTCTTAATATATTCTGCTTCTGTCAGGTCCATATTGTTTCTCTCCTTTATTGTGCCAATTTTGCATGAAATGTTCCCTTGGTATCTGTAACATTCGTGAGGCGATACCTGTTCTTTGACATCCTATTGTTTTTCTCTATTTCTTTGCACTGACCGCCGAGGAAGGCTTTCTTGTCTCTCCTTGGTGTTCTTTGGCAAACTGGATTCAAATAGATTATCTTTTT
>NW_011467566.1:0-548 GCF_000754665.1 Bison bison bison | reverse complement strand
GTGCTCTCACCTACACCTCTGACTTTACAGGGGGGCTGTCCCCCACCACATCTTTCGGGGAAGGAGTTAACCTAGAGCTCCAGTTAATAAAAACCCCTGGGTGTGACAAGAGTGTTTTAACCTACAAACTCCTCTGAAGGTTCTCTAGCCTGCCTGACAGGCTTGTCCAGCCACATGTGATTGCTCACAGCCTCCCAACCGTGAGAGGCACGAGATGCTTTAAACCTTCTAAAAACAGTTTCCTTAGAAAAGTTAGAAAACTATTGGTATAAGTATAATGGGCTGATTAGAAATTGTATTGGTGAATGGTTTTTCATTTGTTGAGTCAATGTTTGTTGCTAAGACTCCACATCCCCTGCCCTTATACACATTAATGAATATATAGAAGAAATAAGTATTAACCTTTGATATTAATCACGTTAGACCTTAGGCTAAGTAAATTCTTTCCTTAACTAAAACCCACTATACCATCATCATATAGGAATGTAACTTTATTTGGGTGGTGTCTGTTTTAAGAATAATCACCCCTGGAGAAATAAGTGTCCTGG
>NW_011467565.1:0-521 GCF_000754665.1 Bison bison bison | reverse complement strand
TGAAAGAAATCAAAGAGGACACTAATAGATGGAGAAGTATACCATGTTCATGGATTGGAAGAATCAATATAGTAAAAAATGAGTATACTACCCAAAGCAATTTATAGATTCAATGCAATCCCTATCAAGCTACCAATGGTATTCTTCACAGAGCTAGAACAAATAATTTCACAATTTGTATAGAAATACAAAAAAACCTCGAATAGCCAAAGCTAGCTTGAGAAAGAAGAATGGAACTGGAGGAATCAACCTACCTGACTTCAGGCTCTATTACAAAGCCACAGTTATCAAGACAGTATGGTACTGGCACAAAGACAGAAATATTGATCAATGGAACAAAATAGAAAGCCCAGAGATAAATCCACACACCTATGGACACCTTATCTTTGACAAAGGAGGCAAGAATGGATTAAAGACAATCTCTTTAACAAGTGGTGCTGGGAAAACTGGTCAACCACTTGTAAAAGAATGAAACTAGAACACTTTCTAATACATACACAAAAATAAACTCAAAATGGATT
>NW_011467564.1:4696-5131 GCF_000754665.1 Bison bison bison | reverse complement strand
CAGGGTGGAGTTCGGAGAGGTGTCCGGGCATCGGGTTCTTACAAAGAGGGGACCGGGAAATCGGGGTGCTTCGCAATGTGGAAGCACCCACGAAGCCAGGTCTGGAATGTCCTCCTGAGACCGGCCTCATCCTGAGGTGCGAACGGAAGTTCGGGAACCCCTTCCAGACAAAGCAGGGGAGTCGAGGCTCCTGTCGAGATCAGGAGGGTAGAAGGGGCTCAGAGGAAGTGGTGCCGGAAAACCTCGGGGTTCCTCTCCAGGGAGACCGGGATGCCGGGGAACTTTGTGGGGCGCATCAAGGGTGCCAAGGACCGTTTCGGCCTCCAATTCCTAACGTGGGACTTCTCCTGAGACGCTGTAGCGGGAAAGGGCTTCATCTTGCGATGACGGGGGAACCACGTGGTTTTTCTCGAGTTGCGGCGGGATTCTCGAGTT
>NW_011467564.1:0-500 GCF_000754665.1 Bison bison bison | reverse complement strand
GCGGTGCTTCGCAATGTGGAAGCACCCACGAAGCCTCGTCTGGAATGTCGTCGTGAGACCGGGCTCATCCTGAGGTGCGACCGGAAGGTCGGGAACCCCTTCCAGACAAAGCAGGGGAGTCGACCCTCCTGTCGAGATCAGGAGGGTAGAAGGGGCTCAGAGGAAGTGGTGCCAGAAAACCTCGGGGTTTCTCTCCAGGGAGACCGGGATGCCGGGGAACTTTGTGGGGCGCATCAAGGGTTCCAAAGGACCGTTTCGACCTCCAATTCCTAACGTGGGACTTCTCCTGAGACGCTGTAGCGGGAAAGCGCTTCATCTTGCGATGACGGGGGAACCACGTGGCTTTTCTCGAGTTGTGGCGGGGTTCTCGAGTTACGACGGGGAATTCAGGATGCCCCTTGTGTTGGCCCAGGGAAGTCCAATCTTCCATTCGAGTTGCGAAGGAAAGCTGGGGATTGCTCTCGAGTGACTGCAGGGCCAATAGACCTCATCTAGGCTTG
>NW_011467563.1:0-524 GCF_000754665.1 Bison bison bison | reverse complement strand
TCAGAGAGGATAAAAGAGAAATAGAATTAAAGAAATGAGGATAATCTCAGAGACCTCCAGGACAGTATTAAACGCTACAACACTCGAATCATAGGGGTCCCAGAAGAAGAAGACAAAAAGAAAGACCATGAGAAAATACTTGAGGAGGTAATAGTTGAAAACTTCCCTAAAATGGGGAAGGAAATAATCACCCAAGTCCAAGAAACCCAGAGAGTCCCAAGCAGGATAAACCCAAGGTGAAACACCCCAAGACACATACTAATCAAATTAACAAAGATCAAACACAAAGAACAAATATTAAAAGCAGCAAGGGAAAAACAACAAATAACACACAAGGGAATTCCCATAAGGATAACAGCTGATCTTTCAATAGAAACTCTTCAAGCCAAGAGGGAATGGCAAGACATACTTAAAATGATGAAAGAAAATAACCTACAGCCCAGATTATTGTACCCAGCAAGGATCTCATTCAAATATGAAGGAGAAATCAAAAGCTTTTCAGACAAGCAAAAGCTGAGAGAATT
>NW_011467562.1:0-518 GCF_000754665.1 Bison bison bison | reverse complement strand
GAGCCCCTTCTACCCTCCTGATCTCCACGAGGAGGGTCGACTCCCCTGCTTTGCTGGAAGGGTTCCCGACCTTCCGGTCGCACCTCAGGATGAGGCCGGTCTCACGACGACATTCCAGACGTGGCCTCGTGGGTGCTTCCACATTGCCGAAGCACCCCGATTTCCCGGTCCCCTCTTGGTAAGAACCCCGATGCCCGGACACCTCTCCGAACTCCACCCTGTGAATGAAGTCAACACGAAGGGGCAGTGACTCGCCCGTGCATCGTCCGGAAAAGACCCCCGGGTTCCAAATACCGCTCGACAAGTGACCTCTCTACCCGGGGACACCTCGAGAGGCAAGCGGAGTTCCATGCCTCAACACAAGACGAGGCCTGACTCTCCTGTCCCCAGTCTGCAGGGACCCTGCGATCGGAGTCTGAAATCAGAGGAACCCTGAGGTTCCTGCCTCAACTGGAGATGAGGCCCTCTTCCAATGCACCAAACCCCGTGGAGTCCCGAGAGGCCCCGCCCACCTCCAG
>NW_011467561.1:0-517 GCF_000754665.1 Bison bison bison | reverse complement strand
AGCAATGACGCGCTCCCCCTCGCCACTCGCACTGGGGACCCCGACTTCCCTGGCGCCCCACGAGAGGCTCACTGACCTCGCCGTCGTACCTCGTGAGAAACCGCACCCTGGGGCCGCCGCTCGAGAACCACCCCGAGACTCCCCCGTCATCGCGGAGATGAGGGCCTTCGTCTCCTGCATGGCCTAGAGGCCAACCTCGTGACCTCTCTCCAAACGCCTCAGGAGGCTTGACTCCCTTTAGTCAACCCAGTGAGCTCCAAGAGAGACCAGTCGCGACTCGAGAGCAGAGCGGGGTTCTTTGCTTCCACTCGAGATGAATGCCTGTCTCCCCGGGTGCGTCTGGAATGCAACCCCGAGATCGCGGTCGCCCCTGGAGAGGAACATTGGCTTCTGGACTCAAGCCTAGATGAGGTCTGTTGGCCCTGCAGTCACTCGAGAGCAATCCCCAGCTTTCCTTCGCAACTCGAATGGAAGATTGGACTTCCCTGGGCCAACACAAGAGGCATCCCGAATTCCC
>NW_011467560.1:0-503 GCF_000754665.1 Bison bison bison | reverse complement strand
ACCCAGGCATGGTGGAGATGCACCAGGGTTAGACCTGATGGCATCCCAGATTGATGTCCAGGTCCTCACCATTAAAACCTTGGTTTGATTTCCCTTTTATTCCGGCACCACCTGGGGTGGAACAGAGTAGTTTCCGGATGCTTGCCGAGCCAAGACCACTAGGGGAAGCACCCAACTTCTGTGTACCTGCGCACATTCCTCATAACAGTATAAGTGGCAAGTCATAAAGGGATGAACAGAAAACCCAAGACATCCTCCTGAGAGTGGCCACACGAGTCTATTTAATAACAAAGGAGGCGATGGAGGGCCCGCCTGCGAGGAAAAGCTAATCCTTCATATTCATGGAGTGCCAGCATCATCCTTTTATTCCTGTCCAGCAGACTGTACAAAAAGAATACCTAAGGAGTTGAGACAAGAGCCACTGGAGGGCTTCGTCTGCTCTGCTAAGAGCTAGCGTTACTAAGGGAAGAAGCCCAATGCACTTTCAATCTGCCCAAATCTGG
>NW_011467559.1:0-574 GCF_000754665.1 Bison bison bison | reverse complement strand
GTGCGGTTTCTCCCTACGTACGACGGCGAGGTCAGTGAGCCTCTCATGGGGCGCCAGGGAAGTCGGGTCTCCATGCGAGTGGCGAGGGGGAGCGCGTCATTGCTCTCGAGTCATGTAGGGGAACCTGGCCTCGAGACGTGTTGAAGAAGGTCTCTCGAGGTCTTTCTCGGGTTGAGGCAGGAAACCCTGGCTTCCCTCGACTTGTGCAGGTGACCTCAGGGGGCTTCTCATGGTGGCTCTGAGAAGTCAGGGAAACTGGAGGTGGGGGGAGGGCCTCTCGGGACTCCACGGGGTTTGGTGCATTGGAAGAGGGCCTCATCTCCAGTTGAGGCAGGAACCTCAGGGTTCCTCTGATTTCAGACTCCGATCGCAGGGTCCATGCAGACTGGGGACAGGAGAGTCAGGCCTCGTCTTGGCCTGAGACATGGAACTTCGCTTGCCTCTCGAGGTGTCCCCGGGGAGAGAGGCCACTTGTCGAGCGGTATTTTGAACCTGGGGGTCTTTTCCGGACCATGCACGGGCGAGTCACTGCCCCTTCGTGTTGACTTCATTCACAGGGTGGAGTTCGGAGAGG
>NW_011467558.1:0-527 GCF_000754665.1 Bison bison bison | reverse complement strand
TGCGATCGGAGTCTGAAGTCAGAGGTACCCTGCGGTTCCCTGCCTCAACTGGAGATGAGGCCCTCTTCCAATGCACCAAACCCAGTGGAGTCCCGAGAGGCCCCTCCCACCTCCAGTTTCCCTGACTTCACAGAGCCACCATGAGAAGCCCCCTGAGGTCACCTGCACAAGTCGAGGGAACCCAGGGTTTCCTGCCTCAACCCGGGAAAGACCTCGAGAGACCTTCTTCAACACGTCTCGAGGCCAGATTCCCCTAGCATGGCTCGGGAGCAGTGACACGCTCCCCCTCGCCACTCGCATGGAGACCCGACTTCCCTGGCGCCCCACGAGAGGCTCACTGACCTCGCCGTCGTACCTCGTGAGAAACCGCACACTGGGGCCGCCGCTCGAGAACAACCCCGAGATTCCCCCGTCATCGAGAGATGAGGGCCTTCCTCTCCTGCATGGCCTAGAGACCAATCTCGCGACCTCTCTCCAAACGCCTCAGGAGGCTTGACTCCCTTGAGTCCACCCAGTGAGCTCCAAGA
>NW_011467557.1:0-500 GCF_000754665.1 Bison bison bison | reverse complement strand
GAACATCGCTGAAGACCAACATTTCCTAAGGAAAAAACGCATTGCTTAGCTCAAGGTTTGTCTGGGAAATTCTTACACATCAGGAGATGGCTCCGAGGTGGATTTCTACAAAGAACATCCATGCAAAGGACAAGCCTGCACAGCTCTGTGCACATCTCGCCCCCTCTCCCCCTCACAGCCAGCAGCATTTCCAAGTGACCTCCTAAGGCCTTCGACCAAACTACGAGGGGCACCTCGTGGCTTCCTAGTTTCCCCTATTTTACGGAATCTTTACTAAAAAAAAGAAAACAAAAACAAATTAAAAACAAAAAAAACCCGCACATTTCTTCGTACAATGCCACAGTGGAAGGAACACAGGCCTTCAATATTAAGACCTAAATTTGCAAAAAACTTGGAGCTTGGTTTTTGTTTTGTTTTGTTTTGTTTTGTTTGAATCAAACCACCACATCATTTACAATTTTTACACGTTCTAATTATTCGGTTCCAAAACACCAAACTTG
>NW_011467556.1:0-516 GCF_000754665.1 Bison bison bison | reverse complement strand
CCCAAATATTGGTAGGCATAGAGTACCACTTTGAGGAACTTGAAAAAGTTGTATTTGAGGAATGATGAGTAAGTAAAGAGCTGAGGAGAGATTTGTGGATTCAGAATAGGCCCAAATATGACATGTTTTTGGATACCATTTTTGAGAAACTTAAATTGAAGAAAGTAGGGAAAACCACTAGACCATTCAGGTATGACCTAAATCAAATCCCTTATGATTATACAGTGGAAGTGAGAAATAGATTTAAGGGACCAGATCTGATAGATAGAGTGCCTGATGAACTATGGACGGAGGTTCATGACATTGTACAGGATACAGGGATCAAGACCATCCCCATGGAAAAGAAATGCAAAAAGAAAAATGGCTGTCTGGGGAGGCCTTACAAACAGCTATGAAAAGAAGAGAAGCGAAAAGCAAAGGAGAAAAGGAAAGATATAAGCATCTGAATGCAGAGCTCCAAAGAATAGCGAGAAGAGATAAGAAAGCCTTCTTCAGTGATCAATGCAAAGAAATAGA
>NW_011467555.1:0-519 GCF_000754665.1 Bison bison bison | reverse complement strand
TGTGATGACCTAGAGGGGTGGTGGGGGGTGGGAGGTTCGCAAGGGAGGGGACATATGTATACGTTTGGCTGACTTACAGTCAAACAGCAGAAACTAACCCAACATCGTAAAGCTATTATCCTCCAATGAAAAAAAAAACGAGGTCAAGAACCAAAATGAAATGATGACCTTAGTTTAATAGTTGTGTTGGAAAATGGAAACACGGGATTTTCACAGTATGAAAAAATCAGACCTTCCAAATAATTGTCCACTTTGGGTCCTTCATAATAATCTTGTATCATGAAGACAAGTCAAAATTACATTGTCTTTATCATTGACACAAGCGTGGATTATTGCATCTGCCTTCGCAGTTATGGTTCTGGAACACAGTTGTTCAGTGCCTGGAACATAACGAAAGATACATAAATATAAGTAACTCCGTTATTGTTACATGCAAAAGCATAACTGTGTATATATGAATACATATTTCCATTCGTAATCACAGTTATTTAAGTTACTGTTAACACATCCGTTATCATT
>NW_011467554.1:0-552 GCF_000754665.1 Bison bison bison | reverse complement strand
GGCCACGTCTGGAATGTCGTCGTGAGACCGGCCTCATCCTGAGGTGCGACCGGAAGGACGGGAACCCTTCCAGACAAAGCAGGGAGTCGACCTCCTGTGGAGATCAGGAGGGTAGAAGGGGCTCAGAGGAAGTGGTGCCGGGAAACCTCGGTGTTCCTCTCCAGGGAGACCGGGGATACCGGGAACTTTGTGGGGCGCATCAAGGGTGCCAAGTACCGTTTCGACCTCCAATTCCTAACGTGGGACTTCTCCTGAGACGCTGTAGCGGGAAAGGGCTTCATCTTGCGATGACGGGGGAACCACGTGGTTTTTCTCGAGTTGCGGCGGGATTCTCGAGTTACGACGGGGAATTCAGGATGCCTCTTGTGTTGGCCCAGGGAAGTCCAATCTTCCATTCGAGTTGCGAAGGAAAGCTGGGGATTGCTCTCGAGTGACTGCAGGGCCAATAGACCTCATCTAGGCTTGTGTCCAGAAGCCAATGTTCCTCTCCAGGGTCGACCGTGATCTCGGGGTTGCATTCCAGACGCACCCGGGGAGACAGGCATTCATCTC
>NW_011467553.1:0-629 GCF_000754665.1 Bison bison bison | reverse complement strand
CTTTGGAAATACTTGTGTTCGTATTTGCTGGGTTGAGCCCAACTTTGATACGACCCATGGACTGCGGCCCATCTGGCTTCTCTGTCCGTGGCATTTCCCAGGCGAGGATACTGGAGTGGGTTGCCATTTCCTTCTCCGGCGGGATCTTCCCGACCCAGGGATCAAACCCCAGTCTCCTGCGCGCGGATGCCTTGCCATCTGAACCAGGACATTGCTCATTCCCTAGGCAAAATACAAAGAATAGAGCTCGTGGTCTACTAAATGGAAAGATGATTTCAAAAACAGAAGCTGTCCTTTGTTGGCATCTTTGAATCTTTATGTAGTTTTCGTGGATGTTTACTGTTAAGGCTAAGTGAACAAGGCAAGAGAGAAACCCCAGAATTGAAAAGCAATTGACGTTTTTGAAAGAAACATGTGCAGGTGAAGCTCTCTTCCTTTTGAGAGATGGTTAAATGCAAAATCTTGATTCAACACATATGACTTTTGTGCACTTTCTTTCAAATCTCCATGACAAAACCCTAAGGCGTCCAGGAAGGAAGGAGTAGAGGGGCAGACCAAAAGGGCAACCTTTCCCCTTGGTGCCATCTCAACCAGCTGCTTAGTTCCTTCATCTCAAGGACTATAATCTG
>NW_011467552.1:0-504 GCF_000754665.1 Bison bison bison | reverse complement strand
AGGAGCGCACGCAATGGGCGTTCCCAGCCACCATGGCGACCCCTGAGAGGCTCACTGACCTCGCCATCGTACCTAGGGAGAAACCGCACACTGTGGCCGCCGCTCGAGAACAACCCTGAAACTCCCCCATCATCGCGAGTTGAGGGCCTTCGTCTCCTGTATGGCCTAGAGACCAATCTCTCGACCTCTCTCCAAACGCCTCAGGAGGCTTGACTCCCTTTAGTCCACCCAGTGAGCTCCAAGAGATACCCGTCGCGACTCGAGAGCAGAGCGGGGTTCTTTGCTTCCACTCGACAAGAATGCCTGTCTCCCCGGGTGTGTCTGGAATGCAACCCTGAGCTTCCGGTCACCCCTGGAGAGGAACATTGGCTTCTGGACACAAGCCTAGATGAGTTTTATTGCCCCTGCAGTCACTCGAGAGCAATCCCCAGCTTTCCTTCGCAATTCGAATGGAAGATTGGACTTCCCTGGGCCAACACAAGAGGCATGCTGAATTCCCCGTCC
>NW_011467551.1:0-510 GCF_000754665.1 Bison bison bison | reverse complement strand
AAAATTCCATTTTTACTATGGAAATAATATCTCTTTACCCAATATCAGGAACTTATGGTAACTAGTAAAATTAAAAATGGAAGCGGGAAACACTTTAGGATCTTTGTATATAGTGGGGGCATTAGCAGTCCTGGAAAACCTAAGAAAAGACTAAA
This sequence comes from Bison bison bison, assembly GCF_000754665.1. NCBI lineage: Eukaryota > Metazoa > Chordata > Mammalia > Artiodactyla > Bovidae > Bison > Bison bison. Next base: position 355 of record NW_011467551.1, on the reverse strand, counting down.
GATGAGAAGGAGAATCATAGTCACATATCGAAAACAGAGGTTGGAATAGTCAAAGACAAGGATAAGCATGCCGAGTTCTCTTAATCTTTCTCCATTATATGAGTCTGTCCATGCCGAGCCACATTTGGACTGTCAGCTTCTCCTCAGGAATATGTTTCTGCTTGATTCAGAGAAATACCCGAAACATCCAGTATAGTGTTTGAAACATAGCTGGGATGTGATAACCCTTTATTTAATCAATTAGTTAATTAGGCATTATAACAAATCTTTGCAATTTACAGAGCTTCCCTTGTGGCTCATTGGGTAAAGAACCCGCCTGAAATGTGGGAGACCTGGGTTCGATCCCTGGGTTGGG
>NW_011467550.1:0-504 GCF_000754665.1 Bison bison bison | reverse complement strand
CCAAGATACTAACCAGGCCCGACCCTGCTTAGACTTCCGAGATCAGACGAGATCGGGCGCCTTCAGGCTGATCCGGCCTGAGACGGTGGCGGTTGGCTCGGGGCGCCCTAGAGCCTTGCGCTTCGCCCCTTTCGCTCTGCCCTGCAGGTCGGGCCAACGGGCCGCACCTCTCGTCGCGGGGCGTGCTGTACTTGAGCCGCACGACCCGCGACCGGACTCCAGCCTGCTGACGCCGGCCCGCCGCCCCCGAACACCGCCAACACCAGACCAGCAAGCGCCTGGCCGGGCCCGGGGGCCCGAGGGGCTTCCAGAACCCCCCATTGACCGGGAGGGCGTGCGTGCGTGCGTGCGCGCGGGGCCTGGGGGCTGGGCTGAGGGGTGCGGAGGTCTCGGCGCCCTCCCACCCGCGGCCACTCCAGACCCGGCCGCGCTCGCTGAGCCGGGCCTCCCCCCGATCCCATTCGCTGCTCAGGCCCGCGCGGCCCCGGAGGTGTCGGTCTTCGG
>NW_011467549.1:0-536 GCF_000754665.1 Bison bison bison | reverse complement strand
CCAAGAAACCCAGAGAGTCCCACACAGGATAAACCCAAGGACAAAAACCCCAAGACACATATTAATCAAATTAACAAAGAATCAAACACAAAGAACAAATATTAAAAGCAGCAAGGGAAAAGCAACAAATAACACACAAGGGAATTCCCATTAGGATAACAGCTGATCTTTCAATAGAAACTCTCCAAGCCAGGAGGGAATGGCAAGACATACTTAAAGTGATGAAAGAAAATAACCTCCAGCCCAGATTATTGTACCCAGCAAGGATCTCATTCAAATATGAAGGAGAAATCAAAAGCTTCTCAGACAAGCAAAGGCTGAGAGAATTCTGCACCACCAAACCAGCTCTCCAACAAATACTAAAGGATATTCTCTAGACAGGAAACACAAAAACAGTGTATAAACTCAAACCCAAAACAATAAAGTAAATGGCAACGGGATCATACTTATCAGTAATTACCTTAAATGTAAATGCGTTGAATGCCCCAACCAAAAGACAAAGACTGGCTGAATGGATACAAAAATAAGACCCCTAT
>NW_011467548.1:0-515 GCF_000754665.1 Bison bison bison | reverse complement strand
TTAATCAAATTAACAAAGATCAAACACAAAGAACAAATATTAAAAGCAGCAAGGGAAAAACAACAAATAACACACAAGGGAATTCCCATAAGGATAACAGCTGATCTTTCAATAGAAACTCTTCAAGCCAGGAGGGAATGGCAAGACATCTAAAATGATGAAGAAATAACTACAGCCCAGATATTGTAACCAGCAAGGATCTCATTCAAGTATGAAGGAGAAATCAAAAGCTTTTCAGACAAGCAAAAGCTGAGAGAATTCTGCACCACCAAACCAGCTCTCCAACAAATACTAAAGGATATTCTCTAGACAGGAAACACAAAAACGGTGTATAAACTCGAACCCAAAACAATAAAGTAAATGGCAACGGGATCATACTTATCAGTAATTACCTTAAACGTAAATGGGTTGAATGCCCCAACCAAAAGACAAAGACTGGCTGAATGGATACAAAAACAAGACCCCTACTATATGTTGTCTACAGGAGACCCACCTCAAAACAGGGGACACATACA
>NW_011467547.1:0-504 GCF_000754665.1 Bison bison bison | reverse complement strand
GTGAGCACAGGACTGAAAAGGTCAGTTTTCATTCCAGTCCCTAAGAAAGGCAAAGCCAAAGAATGCTCACACTACCACACAATTGCACTCATCTCACACACTAGCAAAGTAAGGCTCAAAATTCTCCAAGTCAGGCTTCAACAATATGTGAACCGCGAACTTCCAGATGTTCAAGCTGGATTTTGAAAAGGCAGAGGAACCAGAGGTTAAATTGCCAACATCTGCTGGATCATTGAAAAAGCAAGAGAGTTCCAGAAAAACATCTATTTCTGCTTTATTGACTATGCCAAAGCCTTTGACTGTGTGGATCACAAGAAACTGTGGAAAATTCTGAAAGAGATGGGAATACCAGACCACCTGACCTGCCTCTTGAGCAACCTGTATGCAGGTCAGGAAGCAACAGTTAGAACTGGACATGGAACAACAGACTGGTTCCAAATAGGAAAAGGAGTACGTCACGGCTGTACATTGTCACTCTGATTATTTAACTTATATGCGGAGTAC
>NW_011467546.1:0-516 GCF_000754665.1 Bison bison bison | reverse complement strand
TGAGGGTGAATAAGTCATCTGGTCCTGAGTCTCGTTTTTTGTTCAATGGAAGGATTTTTTGATTACAGTTTTTGCTTTCCATGCTTGTGATGGGTATGTTGGGGATTATCTATTTCTTCCTGGTTCAGTTTTTGGATTGTTATACTTTTCTAGGAATTTGTTCATTTCTTCCAAGTTGTCCATTTTATTGTCCTATAGCTGCTGATAGTAGTCTTTTATGATCCTTTGTACTTCTGTGTTGTCTGCTGTGATTTATCCATTTTCCTTTCTAATTTTGTTGATTTGATTATCCCCCCTTTCTTTCTTGATGAGTTTTGCTAATGGATTGTCTATTTTATTTATCTTCTTAAAGAACCAGCGTTTATTTTGCTGAGTTTTGCTATAGTTTCCTGTGTCTTTTTTTCATGTATTTCTGCCCTAATTTGTTTTTTTTAATTTTATTTTATTTTAAACTTTACAAATTGTATTAGTTTTGCCAAATATCAAAATGAATCCGCCACAGGTATACCTGTGTTT
>NW_011467545.1:0-508 GCF_000754665.1 Bison bison bison | reverse complement strand
CAGTTAGAACTGGACATGGAACAACAGACTGGTTCCAAATAGGAAAAGGACTACGTCAAGGCTGTATACTGCTTATTTAACTTCTATGCAGAGTACATTATGAGAAACGCTGGGCTGGAAGAAGCACAAGCTGGAATCAAGATCGCCAGGAGAAATATCAATAACCTCAGATACGCAGATGACACCACCCTTATGGCAGAAAGTGAAGAGGAATTAAAAGGCCTCTTGATGAAAGTGAAAGAGGAGAGTGAAAAAGTTGGCTTAAAGCTCAACATTCAGAAAATGAAGATCATGGCATCCGGTCCCATCACTTCATGGCAAACAGATGGGGAAACAGTGGAAACATGTCAGACTTTATTTTTGGGGGCTCAAAAATCACTGCAGATGGTGACTGCAGCCATGAAATTGAAAGACATTTACTCCTTGGAAGAAAAGTTATGACCAACTTAGATAGCATATTGAAAAGCAAAGACATTACTTTGCCAACAAAGGTCCCTCTAGTCAAAGC
>NW_011467544.1:0-507 GCF_000754665.1 Bison bison bison | reverse complement strand
GAGCCTGGTGGGCTGCGGTCCATGGGGTCGCTAAGAGAGCGACTTTCACTTTTCACTTTTCACTTTCATGCATTGGAGAAGGAATGGCAACCCACTCCAGTGTCTTGCCTGGAGAATCCCAGGGCGGGGGAGTCTGGTGGGCTGATGTCTATGGGGTCGCACAGAGTCGGACACGACTGAAGTGACTTAGCAGATCTAGGTCTATTTCTTGGTTCTTTATTCTGTTTCATAGATCTATTTGTTTCTTCTTTTGCAAACATATTACTGTCTTGATCACTGCAACTTTATAGTAAGTTTTGAAGCCAGATAGTGTCAGTCCTCTGAAATGCTTTTCTTTACTTAAACGTCCATTCCTAGTTGCTCCAGTACCTCTGCAACTACTATATTTCAGTGAGTTTGTGCATGTCTGTTTTTAATCCTTCTTGCTCTTTTATGGACTGTCCTGATCATCTTATCACTTTGCTTTCTTTATTTAATAATCTATATTGAAATTTATAGCTAATTGTT
>NW_011467543.1:0-503 GCF_000754665.1 Bison bison bison | reverse complement strand
TATAGATGCCTAAGGAGAACTGAAAACATATATCCACGGAGAGACTTGTATATTAATATTCACAGAAGCATTATTCACAGTAGTCAAAAGCAGAAAAATCCAAACGTCAGTTGATTGAAGAATGGGTTCACAAAATATGGTATATCCAAACAGTGGAATGTTATTCACTCATAAAAGGGAGTGGTGCATGCTATGACCTGGATGAACCTTGAAAACATACATGCTAAGTATAAGAAGCCAGACACAGAAGACCACATGTTGTATAACTCCACTTATATTAAGTGGTCAAAACAGACAAATGTGTGGAGGTGGAAAATAGATGAGTTGATCTAGAGAGGGGATGGGTTTCGGGAGTGACAGGGAATAGGGTCAGAGTTTCGTTTGGGGGATAATGAAAATGTTCCAGGATTAGAGATATTTTGGAATCATATAGTGGTGGTGGCTGTACAACTTGGTGAATATAAGTAAAAGCCGCTGAATTGTATACTTTATTTTATTTTTTT
>NW_011467542.1:0-500 GCF_000754665.1 Bison bison bison | reverse complement strand
TTGACTATCCATAATAGTGTCTGGCACCATCCTGACATGTGAACGTAAGAAAGCAATTTTTTTTGTTTGGTTTGGTTCTGATCTTGGGGGTGTGTGTGTGTGTGTGTGCGTGCGGGGAGGGGGGGCGCTACTATCACTGATAGGTATGTTCACCAATCTGTCGAATGCCAATATAAAAGTCAGTTCTTGGTTGCTGAAGGGAAATGTATGACTTGGTATTAAAAGAAGGTATGTGGAATGAAATCGCATTTTCTGAAGGAAAACGACGTGGTTCTTTCTTCCAGGGGGCAGTTTCAGGATGGGAGAAGCAAAGGAATGGGTACAGAATGGGATAAGGAGGTTGTAGGGAAAGTGGACCCCCAGAAAAGAGTGTTGTGCCTAGCACAAGGTTTCTTGAGAGGTTGAACTGCCTTTGCTAATGGATTTTAAGTTTCTTTACCTCTTCCGTGATCTCTTCTAGGTTGACCTAGAACAGAAATCTTTTGTTAGCTTTGGCTAAG
>NW_011467541.1:0-527 GCF_000754665.1 Bison bison bison | reverse complement strand
TCTCACGAAGACATTCCAGACGTGGCCTCGTGGTGGTTCCACATTCCGTAGGACCCCGATTTCCCGGTCCCCTCTTGATAAGAACCCGATGCCAGGACACCTCTCCGAACTCCACCCTGTGAATGAAGTCAACACGAAGGGCAGTTTTTCCGTGCATCTTTCGGAAAAAACCCCAGGTTCCAAATACAGCTCGACAAGCGGCCTCTCTCCCCGGGGACATCTCGAGAGGCAAGCGGAGTTCCATGCCTCAACCCAAGACGAGGCCTGACTCTCCTGTCCCCAGTCTGCAGGGACCCTGCGATCGGAGTCTGAAATCAGAGGTACCCTGCGGTTCCTGCCTCAACTGGAGATGAGGCCCTCTTCCAATGCACCAAACCCAGTGGGGTCCCGAGAGGCCCCTCCCACCTCCAGTTTCCCTGGCTTCTCAGAGCCACCGTGAGAAGCTCCCTGAGGTCACCTGCACAAGTCGAGGGAACCCAGGGTTTCCTGCCTCAACCCGAGAAAGACCTCGAGAGACCTTCTTCAAC
>NW_011467540.1:0-509 GCF_000754665.1 Bison bison bison | reverse complement strand
AATGTCGTCGTGAGACCGGCCTCATCCTGAGGTGCGACCGGAAGGTCGGGAACCCTTCCAGACAAAGCAGGGGAGTCGACCTCCTGTCGAGATCAGGAGGGTCGAAGGGGCTCAGAGGAAGTGGTGCCGGAAAACCTCGGTGTTCCTCTCCAGGGAGACCGGGATGCCGGGGCAATTTGTGGGGGCGCATCAAGGGTGCCAAGTACCGTTTCGACCTCCAATTCCTAACGTGGGACTTCTCCTGAGACGCTGTAGCGGAAAGGGCTTCATTTTGCGATGACGGGGGAACCACGTGGTTTTTCTCGAGTTGCGGCGGGATTCTCGAGTTACGACGGGGAATGCGGGATGCCTCTTGTGTTGGCCCAGGGAAGTCCAAACTTCCATTCGAGTTGCGAAGGAAAGCTGGGGATTGCTCTCGAGTGACTGCAGGGCCAACAGACCTCAGTCTTGGCTTGTGTCCAGAAGCCAATGTTCCTCTCCAGGGGCGACCGGGATCTCGGGGTTGCATT
>NW_011467539.1:0-1034 GCF_000754665.1 Bison bison bison | reverse complement strand
TCACGAGGTACGACGGCGAGGTCAGTGAGCCTCTCGTGGGGGCGCCAGGGGAAGACGGGTCTCCATGCGAGTGGCGAGGGGGAGCGCGTCACTGCTCCCGAGCCATGCTAGGGGAATCTGGCCTCGAGACGTGTTGAAGAAGGTCTCTCGAGGTCTTTCCCCTGTTGAGGCAGGAAACCCTGGGTTCCCTCGACTTGTGCAGGTGACCTCAGGGGGCTTCTCATGGTGGCTCTGAGAAGCCAGGGAAACTGGAGGTGGGAGGGGCCTCTCGGGACTCCACTGGGTTTGGTGCCTTGGAAGAGGGCCTCATCTCCAGTTGAGGCAGGAACCGCAGGGTACCTCTTATTTCAGACTCCAATCGCAGGGTCCCTGCAGACTGGGGACAGGAGAGTCAGGCCTCGTCTTGGGTGGGGGCATGGAACTCCGCTTGCCTCTCGAGATGTCCCCGGGGAGAGAGGCCGCTTGTCGAGCTGTATTTGGAACCTGGGGTTTTTCCGTACGATGCACGGAAAAACTGCCCCTTCGTGTTGACTTCATTCATAGGGTGGAGTTCGGAGAGGTGTCCGGGCATCGGGTCTTCTCAAGAGGGGACCGGGAAATCGGGGTCCTACGGAATGTGGAACCACCTACGAGGCCACGTCTGGAATGTCTTCGTGAGACCGGCCTCATCCTGAGGTGCGACCGGAAGGTCGGGAACCCCTTCCAGACAAAGCAGGGGAGTCGGCCCTCCTGTCCAGATCAGGAGGGGAGAAAGGGCTCAGAGGAGGGGGTGCCGGAAAACCTCAGTGTTCCTCTCGAGGGAGAGCGGGATTTCGGGGAGCTTTGTGGGTCGCATCAAGGGTGCCAAGTGCCCTTTCGACCTCCAATTCCAAACGTGGGACTTCTCCTGAGGCGCTGTAGCGGGAAAGGTCTTCATCTTGCGATGACGGGGGAGCCACGTGGTTTTTCTCGAGTTACGGCGGGATTCTCGAGTTACGACGGGGAATTCAGGATGCCTCTTGTGTTGGCCCAGGCAAGTCCAATCTTCCATTCGA
>NW_011467538.1:0-526 GCF_000754665.1 Bison bison bison | reverse complement strand
CCTGAGGCGTTTGGAGAGAGGTCGCGAGATTGGTCTCTAGGCCATGCAGGAGCGAAGGCCCTCATCTCTCGATGACGGGGGAATCTCGGGGTTGTTCTCGAGCGGCGGCCCCAGTGTGCGGTTTCTCACGAGGTACGACGGCGAGGTCAGTGAGCCTCTCGTGGGGCGCCAGGGAAGTCGGGTCTCCATGCGAGTGGCGAGGGGGAGCCCGTCACTGCTCTCGAGTCATGGTAGGGGAATTTGGCCTCGAGACGTGTTGAAGAAGGTCTCTCGAGGTCTCTCTCGGGTTGAGGCAGGAAACCCTGGGTTCCCTCGACTTGTGCAGGTGACCTCACGGGGGTCTCATGGTGGCTCTGAGAAGCCAGGGAAACTGGAGGTGGGAGGGGCCTCTCGGGACTCCACTGGGTTTGGTGCATTGGAAGAGGGCCTCATCTCCAGCTGAGGCAGGAACCGCAGGGTACCTCTGATTACAGACTCCGATCGCAGGGTCCCTGCAGACTGGGGACAGGAGAGTCAGGCCTCTTCT
>NW_011467537.1:0-519 GCF_000754665.1 Bison bison bison | reverse complement strand
GCACAAACACTCCTACAACCTCACTTGAGGATCTGTTTCTCTACTCACAACATTTCTAACATCATATGTCTATTCAGGTTTTTCTACATCAATTAACTCTCCCGTTCTCAGGAGTCACAAACTTGGCACCCTACAACTTAATTCATCTCTGTCACTAACTCCCTGCAGTTAACACAGACCCTGCAGGTTAAGTTTCCTCCACTTCAGACCTCTCCCACTGCAGATGCCAATCACAAGCAGTGGGTCCCCAGATCACCCACACTTTTGACTTGGCTACACAGTGTGGTTTCCTATGTCCCCCTCCTCAGGTTTTTGATAACTTGCTATAACAGCTCACAGAACTCAAGGAAACATTTTCCTTACTGTTACCTAGTTTATTATATAAGGTACAAATGAACAGCCAGGTGAAGAAGTACCCAGAATGAGGACCAGAAGGGTCCCAAGCACAGGTGCATCTGGCCCCGTGGAGTTTGGGCCACCCTCCAAGCATGTGGATTTCTTCACCAACTCAGAAGCATT
>NW_011467536.1:0-519 GCF_000754665.1 Bison bison bison | reverse complement strand
GGTCCAGACGGCTTCACAGCTGAATTCTACCAAAAATTTAGAGAAGGGCTAACACCTATCCTGCTCAAACTCTTCCAGAAAATTGCAGAGGAAGGTAAACTTCCAAACTCATTCTATGAGGCCACCATCACCCTAATACCAAAACCTGACAAAGACGCCACAAAAAAAGAAAACTACAGGCCAATATCACTGATGAACATAGATGCAAAAATCCTTAACAGAATTCTAGTAATCAGAATCCAACAACACATTAAAAAGATCATACACCATGACCAAGTGGGCTTTATCCCAGGAATGCAAGGATTCTTCAATATCTGCAAATCAATCAATGTTATACACCACATTAACAAATTGAAAAACAAAAACCATATGATTATCTCAATAGATGCAGAGAAAGCCTTTGACAAAATTCAACATCCATTTATGATAAGAACTCTCCAGAAAGCAGGAATAGAAGGAACATACCTCAACATAATAAAAGCTATATATGACAAACCCACAGCAAACATTATCCTGAAT
>NW_011467535.1:0-503 GCF_000754665.1 Bison bison bison | reverse complement strand
GGGGGCTTCTCGTGGTGGCTCTGAGAAGTCAGGGAAAGTGGAGGTTGGAGGGCCTCTCGGCACTCCACTGGGTTTGGTGCATTAGAAAGGGCCTCATCTCCAGTTGAGGCAGGAACCTCAGGGCTCCTCTGACTTCAGACTCCGATCGCAAGGTCCCTGCAGACTTGGGACAGGAGAGTCAGGCCTCGTCTTGGGTTGAGGCATGGAACTCCGCTTGCCTCTCGAGGTGTTCCCGGGGAGACAGGCCACTTGTCGAGCGGTATTTGGAACCTGGGGGTCTTTTCCCGACGATGCACGGGCGAGTCACTACCTCTTCGTGTTGACTTCATTCACAGGGTGGAGTTCGAAGAGGTGTCCGGGCATCGGGTTCTTATCAAGAGGGGACCGGGAAATCGGGGTCCTTCGGAATGTGGAACCACCCACGAGGCCACGTCTGGAATGTCGTCGTGAGACCGGCCTCATCCTGAGGTGCGACCGGAAGGTCGGGAACCCCTTCCAGACAA
>NW_011467534.1:0-506 GCF_000754665.1 Bison bison bison | reverse complement strand
AATACAAGTACTGTGACTGTTGCATGTGGCTTCAGATGACAGACTACACCCAGGGTGTCCCCACATCCAGTGACAGATGCAAGCAGCTTGTAGGTCAGCCTACCGAGAACTAGAAAAGCTAAATACGTTTAAAAAGAGGTCCTTAGGCAGCCACAATCCAAGATTTCAAACAAAGGGAAGCCCAGTGAGGGAACTGAAGACTGAGAGGCCCGCTCCTTCCCTTGGGCCATCTGAACAAAGCCGACTCTGCGAAGAAAAGGCAGGGAAAAAGTCAAGCAGAGGGGACTGGATAACACAGCTCTGGATGGTTCCTTGGGCTGGGAAGACAAAAATTTGTGTGCAGGCCTAGAGAATCAGTTCGGATATCAGAAAATGTACCCAACACTCTGCCCGAACTGGTTGAGCACTATCTGTCACCTCGTGGTGCTCAGGAGACAGATGGTGGGCTTCAGGACCTGCTGAGAAGAGGGCGGCCCTGGGAGGCAGCCCAGGCTTCCAGATGGAGA
>NW_011467533.1:0-501 GCF_000754665.1 Bison bison bison | reverse complement strand
CGAATCAATCTTTTTAACTACTCAAAAGAATCTGTGTTTTAGACAGTTTGAACATCTCCTGCCTCTCACAGTTGGGAGGCTCTGAACAATCACATGTGGCCGGAAAAACCTATTCAGGTAGGCTAGAGGATTTCCAAAGGAGTTTGTAGGTTAAACACTGTCACACCCAGGAATTATTAACTGGAACTGTAAGCTAACTCTTTTTTCAGAGAGAGGTAGTGGGGGAGAGCTCCCCGTAAAGTGAGAGGTTTAGGTGAAAGCACAAGCAGAACGTAGGCAGACTCTGGTTTTGGGGGTATATGCTCGAGAATTTCCAGGGGGACTCCTGAAGCTCGATCCCGACTTTGCGTATGCCGAGCCTCCTTCCTCATGACCTTTGTCATGGGCGGAGTTCCTCACTGGCTCTCAGCAGTGATAGAATTCCAGTTGAGCTATTCCAGATCCTGAAAGATGATGCTGTGGAAAGTGCTGCACTCAATAGGCAATATGCAATATGCACTC
>NW_011467532.1:0-504 GCF_000754665.1 Bison bison bison | reverse complement strand
GGGCGATCAAACCCCGCTTCCTCTGCTACCCCTGCTCCACGTGTTGGTTCAGTAGGTGATCTATGATACCTACTCACTTCCCAAAAGGAAGAGCACAAGGCTGTGGAACTCTACCGTAGCCAGCTTCTCCTATAATGCTGCTGTTGATGGCAGTAATGTTTTTTTCCTTCTGCTTGGAGAAGTAATTCAGTGCCGTGGTTAAGAACAAGAACCCTGGAGCCCATCTTCACGGCTGTGAAACCCAGCCCCGCTCCTTACTAGCTATGAAGCCTGAAATAAGTTTCTTAAGCTCTTCATGCCTCACCTTCCTCATCCATAAAATGTAGATAATAATAGAGTTGTGGTGACAACGGCATGACTAATTATCAGTAAGTGTTAGAGTGACTGGCACAGACATAAACATAATATGCAAGGCTGTCATACAGCAGCCAAGACAAAGCCTTGTGCCACTTAGTCCTTATAACTGCTATTTATAACTTTTCCCTTGGGTCCTTAGAAAACTTT
>NW_011467531.1:0-517 GCF_000754665.1 Bison bison bison | reverse complement strand
GTAGGGTGCCGGGGACCAGCCCCGGCTGATCCAGGGTATTCGAAGGAGAGACGGCGTAGGCGAAGATCAGGAAACAACTGCTTAATTAAATGTTAATTAAGGATATAAAGAGTAATAGAATGAGGATAGCTCAGTGAGGAAATTCAGTGGAGAAAAGAGGCTGAAGAATTCAGCCAGAAGGTAAGAGAAAGAACGACATGGTGAGACCAAGTTTCGGTGAACAAGGCCCGCACTTTATTTTTCAAAGTAGGTTTTATACCTTAAGTTATGCATAGAGGATAATGGGGAAGGGGTAGAGTCTTGCAGCAAACCAGGCTTTCTTCCTGCAAACTTATCATATGCAAAAGCTTAGGTGATTTGCATCATCTTCTGGCCCGGAGGCCTGTTAACATTTTAAGACCTTTTCTTCAGAAAACTTATTTTTCTCTAAAGGTGGTTGGTCAGGAGCCACCCTCCAAAAAGCATTAGATAAAGTTGCATTCCTACAGAGCAAAGGTGTGGTGGGCAATAACAAGAA
>NW_011467530.1:0-528 GCF_000754665.1 Bison bison bison | reverse complement strand
TCTAACAGCACATGAAAGATAATCATAAGCCTGGAGACATGCCCTATGCATGCCAGGTTTGCAGTTACAGATCATCATTCTTTGCAGATGTGGATGCACATTTCAGAGCATACCATGGTAACATTAAGAATTTACTTTGCCCCTTTTGTCTCCAAATTTTTAAAACTGCAACACCATACATATGTCATTATAGACAGCACTGGGAAAAGTTTTCATCAGTGTTCGAAATGTCGGCTACACTTTTTAACTTTTAAAGAGAAAAGACAGCACAAGACACAGTGTCATCAAATGTATAAGAAGCCTAAGCATCTAGAAGGATTACCTCCTGAAACAAGAATTTTTATTCAGGTATCACTGGAACCCCTTCAACAGGATTGGTGGAAGTAGCATCCATTACTGTGAACACATCTGATTCTGAACCATCACCCCCCAAATCTAAAAGTAGGAGGTCAAAAAAAAATTAATTCTAATTTCAATAAGTCTGAAGCAAGTATTTCAGTCAAAGTTAAAAACCCCATTAAAAACAAA
>NW_011467529.1:0-510 GCF_000754665.1 Bison bison bison | reverse complement strand
GGGTTTCAAAACATCAGGTCGAAAAGCAGGTGGACACCAGGCCAGAAGGCACTTGTTAATTACAGCAGTGAGTTAATCAATGAAGTAACAGTTCTGCTTCTGGGTATAACAAAATGAGATCAAAGCTCATTCAAGTATGCTGCCATTGAAGTATAGCTGGAGATCCATCAAATTGGATAGTTTCACATTTTGAACCTGCACATTAAAAGTCAGCAATTCAAGCAGCTCTATGACAGCTGTTGATGCCTAAATCATAAACAGGTTGCTGTTGTTTTTTGTTTGTTAGTTTGTTTGGTTTTGAGCAGGAAGGTGAATTTGGCCAAAGATGGAGAGGGAAATTCATTGAGACCTGATATAAACATTAACTGAGATGATTTTCAAGAAGCTTTTCATGTGCTTTCATTTTTGCTTTCAGCATTTAAATGCAGAGACAGATGGCTTGGACAGTTTTATTAACATTTGTGTCTTTAGACATTCAAAAACCAAGAAAGATAACCAAACTCAAAGATT
>NW_011467528.1:0-534 GCF_000754665.1 Bison bison bison | reverse complement strand
GGGGGAGCCACGTGGTTTTTCTCCAGTTACGGCGGGATTCTCGATTTACGACGGGGAATTCAGGATGCCTCTTTTGTTGGCCCAGGCAAGTCCAATCTTCCATTCGAGTTGCGAAGGAAAGCTGGGGATTGCTCTCGAGTGACTGCAGGGCCAATAGACCTCATCTAGGCTTGTGTCCAGAAGCCAATGTTCCTCTCCAGGGGCGACAGGGATCTCGGGGTTGCATTCCAGACGCACCCGGGGAGACAGGCATTCATCTCGAGTGGAAGCAAAGAACCCCGCTCTGCTCCCGAATCGCGACGGGTATCTCTTGGAGCTCCCTGGGTGGACTAAAGGGAGTCAAGCCTCCTGAGGCGTTTGGAGAGAGGTCGCGAGATTGGTCTCTAGGCCATGCAGGAGACGAAGGCCCTCATCTCTCGATGACGGGGGAATCTCGGGGTTGTTCTCGAGCGGCGGCCCCAGTGTGCGGTTTCTCACGAGGTACGACGGCGAGGTCAGTGAGCCTCTTGTGGGGCGCCAGGGAAGTCGGGTCTC
>NW_011467527.1:0-562 GCF_000754665.1 Bison bison bison | reverse complement strand
GGAACACTGGCTTCTGGACACAAGCCTAGATGAGGTCTATTGGCCCTGCAGTCACTCGAGAGCAATCCCCAGCTTCTTCCCAACTCGAATGGAAGATTGGACTTCCCTGGGCCAACACAAGAGGTATCCTGAATTCCCCGTCGTAACTCGAGAATCCCGCCGCAACTCGAGAAAAACCACGTGGTTCACCCGTCATCGCAAGATGAAGCCATTTCCCGCTACAGCGTCTCAGGAGAAGTCCCACGTTAGGTATTGGAGGTCGAAACGGTACTTGGCACCCTTGATGCGACCCACAAAGTTCCCTGGCATCCCGGTCTCCCTCGAGAGGAACACCGAGGTTTTCCGGCACCACTTCCTCAGAGCCACTTCTACCCTCCTGATCTGGACAGGAGGGTCGACTCCCCTGCTTTGTCTAGAAGGGGTTCCCGACCTCCGGTCGCACCTCAGGATGAGGCCGGTCTCACGACGACATTCCAGACGTGGCCTCGTGGGTGGTTCCACATTCCGAAGGACCCCGATTTCCCGGTCCCCTCTTGATAAGAACCCGATGCCCGGACACGTC
>NW_011467526.1:0-591 GCF_000754665.1 Bison bison bison | reverse complement strand
CGCTCGAGAACCACCCCGAGCCTCCCCCGTCATCGCGGAGATGAGGGCCTTCGTCTCCTGCATGGCCTAGAGGCCAACCTCGCGACCTCTCTCCAAACGCCTCAGGAGGCTTGACTCCCTTTAGTCCACCCGGTGAGCTCCAAGAGATACCCGTCGCGACTCGAGAGCAGAGCGGGGTTCTTTGCTTCCACTCGAGATGAATGCCTGTCTCCCCGGGTGCGTCTGGAATGCAACCCCGAGATCCCGGTGCCCCTGGAGAGGAACATTGGCTTCTGGACACAAGCCTAGATGAGGTCTATTGGCCCTGCAGTCACTCGAGAGCAATCCCCGCTTGCCTTCGCAACTCGAATGGAAGATTGGACTTCCCTGGGCCAACACAAGAGGCATCCCGAATTCCCCATCGTAACTCGAGAATCCCGCCGCAACTCGAGAAAACCACGTGGTTCCCCCGTCATCGCAAGATGAAGCCCTGTCCCGCTACAGCGTCTCAGGAGAAATCCCACGTTAGGAATTGGAGGTCGAAACGGTCCTTGGCACCCTTGATGCGCCCCACAAAGTTCCCGGCTTCCCGGTCTCCCTGGAGAGGAACAC
>NW_011467525.1:0-554 GCF_000754665.1 Bison bison bison | reverse complement strand
CTATAGAATATCATGGGCCCTCCTAGGTCAGGTCATCTTTCCTTTCCGTAGTCCTCGTTTGGATCCCGGAATTCTAGACAGCTTGGATTGCCTCTGTGGGCTGGATGGATTGTCCTCCCGTTTCACCGGGCGGCGGGAGCGAGGTCCCAGAGGCTCTCCTGGAACCGGGCGTGGGGGCGGGGCTCACCGGGAGCCCGTGGTGAAGGTGGGCAGCGCACCGGGAGCGCGCCCGGGGCGGGGCGAAGCCGGGCGGCGCGGGTCGGGAATCGGGTCGTGGCGGGGATGGGGGGCGGTCCCAGTTGTGCTCCGGGGACCCCCACTGCGGCCGGGAAGGCACCGGGAGCATGGCGAGGGGCGGGGCGGCGCGGGGCGGGGGTCGGCTCCTGGCGGGGGTGGGGGAGAGCTTCCCCGTTGTCCTCTCGGGGGTCGCCGTGGCGGCTGGGAACGCCCACTGCGTGCGCTCCTGGGTCCCCAAGGATCGGCATCCAGTGGGCGCGGCGGAGGGGTGCGGACCACAGGTCAGGGAACTGGGACTGCGTGGAGCAGGGAACCAC
>NW_011467524.1:0-538 GCF_000754665.1 Bison bison bison | reverse complement strand
GGTCGCCCCTGGAGAGGAACATTGGCTTCTGGACACAAGCCCCAGATGAGGTCTATTGGCCCTGCAGTCACTCGAGAGCAATCCCCAGCTTTCCTTCGCAACTGGAATGGAAGACTGGACTTCCCTGGGCCAACACAAGAGGCATCCCGAATTCCCCGTCGTAACTCGAGAATCCCGCCGCAACTCGAGAAAAACCACGTGGTTCCCCCGTCATCGCAAGATGAAGCCCTTTCCCGCTACAGCGTCTCAGGAGAAGTCCCACGTTAGGAACTGGAGGTCGAAACGGTACTTGGCACCGTTCGATGCGCCCCCACAAAGTTCCCCGGCATCCCGGTCTCCCCTGGAGAGGAACACCGAAGTTTTCCGGCACCACTTCCTCTGAGCCCCTTCTACCCTCCTGATCTCCACAGGAGGGTCGACTCCCCTGCTTTGTCTGGAAGGGGTTCCTGACCTTCCGGTCGCACCTCAGGATGAGGCCGGGCTCACGACGACATTCCAGACGTGGCCTCGTGGGTGCTTCCACATTGCGAAGCACCCC
>NW_011467523.1:0-512 GCF_000754665.1 Bison bison bison | reverse complement strand
CCCTGGGTTCCCTCGACTTGTGCAGGTGACCTCAGGGGGCTTCTCATGGTGGCTCTGAGAAGCCAGGGAAACTGGAGGTGGAGGGGCCTCTCGGGACTCCACTGGGTTTGGTGCATTGGAAGAGGGCCTCTTCTCCAGCTGAGGCAGGAACCGCAGGGTACCTCTGATTTCAGACTGCGATCGCAGGGTCCCTGCAGACTGGGGACAGGAGAGTCCGGCCTCGTCTTGGGTTGAGGCATGGAACTCCGCTTGCCTCTCGAGATGTCCCCGCGGAGAGAGGCCGCCTGTCGAGCTGTATTTGGAACCTGGGGTTTTTTTCCGAACGATGCACGGAAAAACTGCCCCTTCGTGTTGACTTCATTCACAGGGTGGAGTTCGGAGAGGTGTCCGGGCATCGGGTTCTTCTCAAGAGGGGACCGGGAAATCGGGGTCCTACGGAATGTGGAAGCACCCACGAGGCCACGTCTGGAATGTCGTCGTGAGACCGGCCTCATCCTGAGGTGCGACCGGAA
>NW_011467522.1:0-509 GCF_000754665.1 Bison bison bison | reverse complement strand
CCGGTCGCACCTCAGGATGAGGCCGGTCTCACGACGACATTCCAGACCGTGGCCTCGTGGCTGCTTCCACATTGCGAAGCACCCCGATTTCCCGGTCCCCTCTTGGTAAGAACCCGATGCCCGGACACCTCTCCGAACTCCACCCTGTGAATGAAGTCAACACGAAGGGGCAGTGACTCGCCCGTGCATCGTCCGGAAAAGACCCCCAGGTTCCAAATACCGCTCGACAAGTGGCCTCTCTCCCCGGGGACACCTCGAGAGGCAAGCGGAGTTCCATGCCTCAACCCAAGACGAGGCCTGACTCTCCTGTCCCCAGTCTGCAGGGACCCTGCGATCGGAGTCTGAAATCACAGGACCCTGAGGTTCCTGCCTCAACTGGAGATGAGGCCCTCTTCCAATGCACCAAACCCGTGGAGTCCCGAGAGGCCCCCCTCCCAGACTCCAGTTTCCCTGACTTCTCAGAGCCACCATCTGAAGCCCCCTGAGGTCACCTGCACAAGTCGAGGGAA
>NW_011467521.1:0-534 GCF_000754665.1 Bison bison bison | reverse complement strand
GCAAAACTTATCATATGCAAAAGTTTAGGTGATTTGCATCATCTCTGGCCCAGAGCCTGTTAACATTTAAAACCTTCTTCAGAAACTTATTTTTCTCTAAAGGTGATTAGTCAGACGCCACCCTCCAAAAGCATTAGATAAAGTTGCATTCCTACAGGGCAAAGGTGTGGTGGGCTATAACAAGAAAAAGAATTAACTCAAGGGTCCAAGGTTACAAACATTAAAGCTGCTACTTACACCAATTATGTCCATCAATACACTGCCAGGGACACAGCAGGTAAGGGATATGGAGACTTAGCAGCAAACATTGGCCCAACAAGTGAAAAACCCTTCACCAATACAATTTCTAATCAATCTTTTAACTGCTCAAAGGAACCTGTATTTAGACAGTTTAGAACATCTCATGCCTCTGACAGTTGGGAGGCTCTGAGCAATCACATGTGGCCGGAAAAACCTATTCAGGCAGGCTAGAGGACTTCCAAAGGAGTTTGTAGGTTGAAACACTATCACACCCAGGAATTTTATTAACTGGAG
>NW_011467520.1:0-533 GCF_000754665.1 Bison bison bison | reverse complement strand
AGTAAGGAGCTCTGCTCTGCGGTTCCACGGTGATCTCATAGGGCTTATGGCAGAAACCTGTCGGGGCGTTATACCGACCTGCCAATGCCAAGAGGCACCCAATGTCTCCTTCGGGAACCGACCAGAAATGGGCAAAGCGTGTGGACCAAACTCTCCTTTCTTGGTCAAACTTTTCGGTCTCTTTGACCATTTCATAACTCCTTGGGAATTAGAAGTACTAACCTAATCTATCGGATCATAGACTTTCAAGGGACTTGTGATCTATACTGTTATTGTGTACTGTGGCTTAGGTCCCAAACTTGGATTGGTAGTCAAGAAAGTGTCTAGCCTCGCTAGGAATCGAAAGTTCAGAAGCTAGATGGAGCTCTAGCTCCCAGAACATCTCTGAGGTTAAAGGTTACTCAGATTCGGACCGCGATGGGTTTTTTTTCTTTTGTAACGCCAGCTCTTAGTGGATCAGAAGAGGCTGTTATACTGGTGTGGTGATGCTTGGAAAGAACATCTCAGTTTTATGTTCGCGTCGGTCTTATTGT
>NW_011467519.1:0-513 GCF_000754665.1 Bison bison bison | reverse complement strand
GTTTGGTGAGCGCCAATGCTGCGACTTATTGCCTCCCCACCACTCGGTTATCTGGGGTGTAAAACCCAGCGCACCTTCTCAGGCAGATGTTGACCGTCCAGACCCCCAAGAAGTTTTAGTTAGCAAAGAAGCCTGCTTACAATTTTATAGAAAATGTCTCTCTGGGGCTGCAATTGCCCCCTTCCGGCTCTGGCTGCCTGTCACCAGAGGGGGAAGGTCTGCAGCCGACTATCTCTGTTCAGTCTTTGTTCCGTGCGCGGGCTGGCGGTGTCTTAGGTTAGGGCTGGCTTTTCGCGTGGTAGATATCCCACAGTCTGGTTTGCTAGCCCAAATTATTTCGCTCAGATAGTGTTCAGGGTATTCAGGCCAGATTCTTACTCTCAGCGATGCAGCCCGCGCCGCGCCTCCCTGCCCAGCCCCCGCTTGCTAATGGCGGATGCAGGCATCTGAGCTGCTTCTCTGCTGGGGGAGTTACCGTAGGGCTCGCAATCTGCGAGTTTTAATTGTTTATTT
>NW_011467518.1:0-505 GCF_000754665.1 Bison bison bison | reverse complement strand
TTCTGGACAGAAGCCTAGATGAGGTCTATTGGCCCTGCAGTCACTCGAGAGCAATCCCCCAGCTTCCTTCGCAACTCGAATGGAAGATTGGACTCCCTGGGCCAACACAAGAGGCATCCAGAATTCCCCGTCGTAACTCGAGAATCCTGCCGCAACTCGAGAAAAACCACGTGGTTCCCCCGTCATCGCAAGGTGAAGCCCTTTCCCGCTACAGTGTCTCAGGAGAAGTCCCACGTTACGTATTGGAGGTCGAAACGTTACTTGGCACCCTTCGATGCGACCCACCAAAGTTCCCCGACCATCCCGGTCTCCCTCGAGAGGAACACCGAGGTTTTCCGGGACCACTTCCTCTGAGCCCCTTCTACCCTCCTGATCTGGACAGGAGGGTCGACTCCCCTGCTTTGTCTGGAAGGGGTTCCCGACCTTCCGGTCACACCTCAGGATGAGGCCGGTCTCACTACGACATTCCAGACGTGGCCTCGTGAGTGGTTCCACATTCCGAAGG
>NW_011467517.1:0-518 GCF_000754665.1 Bison bison bison | reverse complement strand
ACCAGCCCCGGCTGATCCAGGGTATTCGAAGGAGAGACAGCGTAGGCGAAGATCAGGAAACAATTGCTTAATTAAACGTTAATTAAGGATATAAAGAGTAATAGAATGAGGATAGCTCAGTGAGGAAATTTAGTGGAGAAAAGCGGCTGAAATAAGGATAGCTCAGTAGGAAAATTCAGTCAAGAAAAGAGGCTGAATAAAATTCCAAAGCAGGGAATTAATGTCACCTATGAAGGCCGCAGGCTTCCTCCCATTCTCCTGAAGGAGAGGAGACACTAAGGCCTCCCCAGTCGGATCTTAGAAGCCCAGGCAAATTTAGTAGGCTTGACGAGCTTCCCCGCCTCAGAGGAAAAATTCAGCCAGAAGGTGAAAGAAAGAACGACATGGGGAGACCAAATTTCGGTGAACAAAAAGGAGTGTACTTTATTTTTCAAAGTAGTTTATACCTTAGGTTGTGCATAGAGGATAATGGGGGAAGGGGTGGAGTCATGCAAGGACAGCAGTTCCTGGTTCTAATC
>NW_011467516.1:0-528 GCF_000754665.1 Bison bison bison | reverse complement strand
TGAAGAACCCCAGGGTTAGTAGAAGGAAAGAAATCTTAAAAATTAGGGGCAGAAATAAATGCAAAAGAAACAAAAGAGACCATAGCAAAAATCAACAAAGCCAAAAGCTGGTTCTTTGAAAGGATAAATAAAATTGACAAACCATTAGCCAGACTCATCAAGAAACAAAGAGAGAAAAATCAAATCAATAAAATTAGAAATGAAAATGGAGAGATCACAACAGACAACACAGAAATACAAAGGATCATAAGAGACTACTATCAACAATTATATGCCAATAAAATGGACAACGTGGAAGAAATGGACAAATTCTTAGAAAAGTACAACTTTCCAAAACTGGACCAGGAAGAAATAGAAAATCTTAACAGACTCATCACAAGCACGGAAATTGAAACTATAATCAGAAATCTTCCAGCAAACAAAAGCCCAGGTCCAGACGGCTTCACAGCTGAATTCTACCGAAAATTTAGAGAAGAGCTAACACCTATCCTACTCAAACTCTTCCAGAAAATTGCAGAGGAAGGTAAA
>NW_011467515.1:3768-4133 GCF_000754665.1 Bison bison bison | reverse complement strand
GGGTGATTGAACGAGGGCACGGCCCATCCTGTCTCTGTGCAGGGACCGAGATGCGCCCTCAGGAGGGTTTCTCGAGGTCTGACCGTGGGCAGCACGCACACGGCTTCAGGGCAGAGAGCGAGAGGTGGCCTCGGGAGGACGTGTTGAGGTAGCTCCCAAGGGCAGGACCTCGACTGGTTCAGCGCAGCACCCAAGGGGTAGGCACAGGCGCATTTGCCGGTGTCTTCAGCAAGTGCTCTCCGGAGCCGCGGCCGGTGCAGGGAAGGAGATGTTGGCTCGGGGGCGTTGGACGGCGCCGTGCACCAGGGGAGGCCCCAGGCTAGGTGCGTGCCGGGGCCGCGAGGCAAGCTCAGGAGGGTCTGTCA
>NW_011467515.1:0-309 GCF_000754665.1 Bison bison bison | reverse complement strand
GGGGCTCAGGAGTCTGTGCTGGGCGAATCAAACAAAGGCCAGAACTAGACCAGTTCAGGACAGGGACCGAGATGCAGCTTCAGGAGTATTGGCTGGTGGTAGGATCCCGGACAGGTTCAGCGCCGGGACCAAGATGCGGGCTCAGCAGTGTTCCCCGGGTGATTGAACGAGGGCACGGCCCATCCTGTCTCTGTGCAGGGACCGAGATGCGCCCTCAGGAGGGTTTCTCGAGGTCTGACCGTGGGCAGCACGCACACGGCTTCAGGGCAGAGAGCGAGAGGTGGCCTCGGGAGGACGTGTTGAGGTAGC
>NW_011467514.1:0-519 GCF_000754665.1 Bison bison bison | reverse complement strand
CACAGATAAATAGCTTGGAGACTAAGATTGAGAAGATGCAAGAAAGGTTTAACAAGGATTTAGAAGAAATAAAAGAGAGTCAATATAAAATGAATAGTGCAATAAATGAATTAAAAAACACTCTGGAGGCAACAAATAGCAGAATAACAGAGGCAGAAGATAGGATTAGTGAATTAGAAGATAGAATGGTAGAAATAAATGAATCAGAGAGAATAAAAGAAAAACGAATTAAAAGAAATGAGGCAATCTCAGAGACCTCCAGGACAATATTAAACGCTACAACATTTGAATCATAGGGGTCCCAGAAGAAGAAGACAAAAAGAAAGACCATGAGAAAATACTTGAGGAGATAATAGTTGAAAACTTCCCTAAAATGGGGAAGGAAATAATCACCCAAGGTCAAGAAACCCAGAGAGTCCCAAACAGGATAAACCCAAGGCAAAACACCCCAAGACACATATTAATCAAATTAACAAAGATCAAACACAAAGAACAAATATTAAAAGCCACAAGGGAAAA
>NW_011467513.1:0-567 GCF_000754665.1 Bison bison bison | reverse complement strand
AAAAGGCTAGATCACTAAATCTAAATGCTCTGTGTCTCTTAGCTTGAGAAGTCGAGGTTTTTCTTGTCTAATAGTAAGGTAAAAGCAAAAACTGTGTTACTCTTTGACCTTTATAATTTGCACAGTTTTGGTAGGCAGCGAGATCAAAACTTTAATTTCTCCAATATAATCAGAATCTACTACACCATACACCACCCAAATTCCTTGAAAAGAAAGCGAGCTACGCCCCAAGACAAATCTTACAATGTCCTCAGGTAGGGGGCCAGCCACTCCCGTTGGAATTGGAGTAACCTCGTCAAGGGTTAATATTGTTGCTAAATCTCCTTACTGTTTGGCTTTTCTCTTAGCCTGGGTGAGACCCCCCTGAGGGGGTTTTCTCCAAGGAGCACGCTCTGCATATTGTGCATGCAGTCTGTTTTAAAAGCTCCACTGTTTAAAAAACTTTTTATCTTTTTCAGGCTTAGGCAACACTTTGAGAGGCTTTGGGGGCAAAGTGGGAAACTCTTGGGCCCTGGAAGGCGCAAACGGAGGCGGTGGCTATCGCCCCAAATCAGAAAGTGGTGGATA
>NW_011467512.1:0-516 GCF_000754665.1 Bison bison bison | reverse complement strand
TCGAGAGGAACACTGAGGTTTTCCGGCACCCCCTCCTCTGAGCCCTTTCTCCCCTCCTGATCTGGACAGGAGGGTCGACTCCCCTGCTTTTGTCTGGAAGGGGTTCCCGACCTTCCGGTCGCACCTCAGGATGAGGCCGGTCTTACGAAGACCTTCCAGACGTGGCCTCGTGGGTGGTTCCACATTCCGTAGGACCCCGATTTCCCGGTCCCCTCTTGAGAAGAACCCGATGCCCGGACACCTCTCCGAACTCCACCCTGTGAATGAAGTCCACACGAAGGAGCAGTTTTTCCGTGCATCGTTCGGAAAAAACCCCAGGTTCCAACTACAGCTCGACAAGCGGCCTCTCTCCCCGGGGACATCTCGAGAGGCAAGCGGAGTTCCATGCCTCAACCCAAGACGAGGCCTGACTCTCCTGTCCCCAGTCTGCGGGGACCCTGCGATCGGAGTCTGAAATCAGAGGTACCCTGCGGTTCCTGCCTCAACTGGAGATGAGGCCCTCTTCCAATGCACCAA
>NW_011467511.1:0-511 GCF_000754665.1 Bison bison bison | reverse complement strand
CGCGTGGTAGATATCCCACAGTCTGGTTTGCTAGCCCCAAATTATTTTGCTCAGATAGCGCTCAAGGTATTCAGGCCAGATCTTACTCTCAGCGATGCAGCCCGCGCTGCGCCTCCCTGCCCAGCCCCCGCTTGCTAATGGCGGATGCAGGCGTCTGCGCTGCTTCTCCGCTGGGGGGAGTTACCATAGGGCTCGCAATCTGCGTAGTTTTAATTGTTATTTATTTTTTCTCCCTGTTATGTTGCCCTCTGTGCTTCCAAAGCTCGGCACAGATTCGGCAGTGAGAAGGTTTCCTGGTGTTTGGAATCTTCTCTTCTTTTTAAGATTCCCTTCCCGGGATGGAACTCCGTCCCTCCCTCTTTTGTCTTCTTTTTTTGTCTTTAATATTTTTCCTACCTCCTTTCGAAGAGTTGGGTTGCTTTTCTGGGTGCCTGATGTCCTCTGCCGGCATTCAGAAGTTGTTTTGTGGAATTTACTCGGTGTTTAAATGCTCTTTGATGAATTTGTGGGG
>NW_011467510.1:0-508 GCF_000754665.1 Bison bison bison | reverse complement strand
TGCAGTACTTGGATGCAATCTCAAAAACGACAGAATGATGTCTGTCGTTTCCAAGGCAAACCATTCAATATCACGGTAATCCAAGCCTATGCCCCAACCAGTAACGCTGAAGAAGCTGAAGTTGAATGGTGCTATGAAGACCTACAAGACCTTCTAGAACTAACACCCAGAAAAGATGTCCTTTTCATTATAGGGGACTGGAATGCAAAAGTAGGAAGTCAAGAAACACCTGGAGTAACAGGGAAATTTAGCCTTGGAGTACAGAATGAAGCAGGGCAAAGGCTAATAGAGTTTTGCCAAGAGAATGCACTGATCATAGAAAACACCCTCTTCCAACAACACAAGAGAAGACTCTACACATGGACATCACCAGACGGTCAACACCGAAATCAGACTGATTATATTCTTTAAGACCAAAGATGGAGAAGCTCTATACAGTCAGCAAAACAAGACTAGGAGCTGACTGTGGCTCAGATCATGAACTCCTTATTGCCAAATTCAGACTTAA
>NW_011467509.1:0-524 GCF_000754665.1 Bison bison bison | reverse complement strand
CTACTACAAAAGCCACAGTTATCAGACAGTATGGTACTGGCACAAAGACAGAAATATAGATCAATGGACAAAATAGAAAGCCCAGAGATAAGTCCACGCACATATGGACACCTTATCTTTGACAAAGGAGGCAAGAATATACAATGGATTAAAGACAATCTCTTTAATAAGTGGTGCTGGGAAATCTGGTCAACCACTTGTAAAAGAATGAAACTAGAACACTTTCTAACATCATACACAAAAATAAACTCAAAATGGACTCAAGATCTCAACGTAAGACCAGAAACTATAAAACTCCTAGAGGAGAACATAGGCAAAACACTCTCTGACATTCATCACAGCAGGATCCTCTATGACCCACCTCCCAGAATATTGGAAATAAAAGCAAAAATAAACAAATGGGACCTAATTAACCTTAAAAGCTTCTGCACATCAAAGGAAACTATTAGCAAGGTGAAAAGACAGCCTTCAGAATGGGAGAAAATAATAGCAAATGAAGCAACTGACAAACAACTAATCTCAAA
>NW_011467508.1:0-551 GCF_000754665.1 Bison bison bison | reverse complement strand
TAGGTTTTTTCCGGCAACATGTGACTGCTCAGAGCCTCCAACTGTGAGAGGCAGGAGATATTCTAAACTGTCTAAACACAGATTCTTTTGAGTAGTTAAAAGATTGATTAGAAATTGTATTGGTGAATGGTTTTTCACTTGTTGGGCCATTGTTTGCTACTAAGTTTCCATATCCCTTACCTGCTGTGTCCCTGGCAGTGTATTGATTAATATAATTGGTGTAAGTAGTAGCTTTAATGTTTGTAACCTGGGACCTTAGAGTTAATTCTTTTTCTTGTTATAGCCCACCACACCTTTGCTCTGTAGGAATGCAACTTTATCTAATGCTTTTTGGAGGGTGGCTCCTGACCAACCACCTTTAGAGAAAAATAAGTTTTCTGAAGAAAAGGTCTTAAAATGTTAACAGGACTCCGGGCCAGAAGATGATGCAAATCACCTAAGCTTTTGCATATGGCAAGTTTGCAGGAAGAAAGCCTGGTTTGCTGCAAGACTCTACCCCTTCCCCCATTATCCTCTATGCATAACTTAAGGTATAAAAACTACTTTGAAAA
>NW_011467507.1:0-515 GCF_000754665.1 Bison bison bison | reverse complement strand
ACAGCGTCTCAGGAGAAGTCCCACGTTAGGAACTGGTGGTCGTAAGGGCACTTGGCACCCTTGATGCGACCCACAAAGTTCCCGGAAATCACGGTCTCCCTCGAGAGGAACACTGAGGATTTCCGGCACCCCCTCCTCTGAGCCCTTTCTCCCCTCCTGATCTGGACAGGAGGGTCGACTCCCCTGCTTTGTCTGGAAGGGTTCCCGACCTTCCGGTCGCACCTCAGGATGAGGCCGGTCTCACGAAGACATTCCAGACGTGGCCTCGTGGGTGGTTCCACATTCCGTAGGACCCCGATTTCCCGGTCCCCTCTTGATAAGAACCCAATGCCCGGACACCTCTCCGTTAACTCCTACCCTGTTGAATGAAGTCAACACGAAGGGGCAGTTTTTCCGTGCATCGTTCGGAAAAACCCCAGGTTACAAATACAGCTCGACAAGCGGCCTCTCTCCCCGGGGACATCTCGGAGGAGGCAAGCGGAGTTCCATGCCTCAACCCAAGACGAGGCCTGACT
>NW_011467506.1:0-546 GCF_000754665.1 Bison bison bison | reverse complement strand
ACTATTACTACAACTAGGACATGTGGATGCCAGAAGGGAGGAGAAGGATATAATGAAAGTGAATCCTCATGCAAAGATTTACTATAAAGAAGGTAAAACGGATAATATTTTTCTTTCAGATATTAAATCAGCGTTTTCTTATTTTTTGTTCCCTAGTCCCAAGGTGTTTAATGGCTGCCTATCTGTTCAGTCAATGGCTTCAGAGAGCAGGTACAGAACAAAGAGGTCTTTTATTTCTCTTTGAGTCTATGAGCTGACATTTTTTAATCCATTGCAAGACTTTAATCATGAAGTCATGCTTTGTTAAAGAACAAGACTGTTTTGTAAATCCCCAAAGCTTCTCTTTACAATTAAAAGTCTGGGCCTGGTTTACTTAACTCTTCTAGTATTGCATTTGTAAGAAGCTACAGCGTGAAGAGAACAAGGCTTGTACTGAAAGGAAAGTTCTCTTGTAACAGGATGGGAAGTTCCTTTTAACTAAGAATAGGATTTGAAAACTACAGAAAGAGAAGTGGGCAAGTATAGATCTGAGTGACATACTCATCT
>NW_011467505.1:0-564 GCF_000754665.1 Bison bison bison | reverse complement strand
AGCTTTCCTTCGCAACTCGAATGGAAGATTGGACTTCCCTGGGCCAACACAAGAGGCATCCCGAATTCCCCGTCGTAACTCGAGAATCCCGCCGCAACTCGAGAAAAACCACGTGGTTCCCCCGTCATCGCAAGATGAAGCCTTTCCCGCTACAGCGTCTCAGGAGAAGTCCCACGTTAGGAATTGGAGGTCGAAACGGTACTTGGCACCCCTTGATCGCGCCCCACAAAGTTCCCCGGCATCCCGGTCTCCCTGGAGAGGAACACCGAGGTTTTCCGGCACCACTTCCTCTGAGCCCCTTCTACCCTCCTGATCTCCACAGGAGGGTCGACTCCACTGCTTTGTCTGGAAGGGGTTCCCGACCTTCCGGTCGCACCTCAGGATGAGGCCGGTCTCACGACGACATTCCAGACGTGGCCTCGTGGGTGCTTCCACATTGCGAAGCACCCCGATTTCCCGGTCCCCTCTTGGTAAGAACCCGATGCCCGGACACCTCTCCGAACTCCACCCTGTGAATGAAGTCAACACGAAGGGGCAGTGACTCGCCCGTGCATCGTCCGGAAA
>NW_011467504.1:0-510 GCF_000754665.1 Bison bison bison | reverse complement strand
TCAGTGAACTGAAATGGACTGGAATGGGTGAATTTAACTCAGATGACCATTATATCTACTACTGCGGGCAGGAATGCCTCAGAAGAAATGGAGTGGACCATTATGGTCAACAAAGAATCCGAAATGCAGTACTTGGATGCAATCTCAAAAACGACAGAATGATCTCTGTTCGTTTCCAAGGCAAACCATTCAATAGCACAGTAATCCAAGTCTATGCCCCAACCAGTAACGCTGAAGAAGCTGAAGTTCAATGGTTCTATGAAGACCTACAAGACCTTTTAGAACTAACACCCCCAAAAGATGTCCTTTTCATTATAGGGGACTGGAAAGCAAAAGTAGGAAGTCAAGAAACACCTGGAGTAACAAATTTGGCCTTGGAATACGGAATGAAGCAGGGCAAAGACTAATAGAGTTTTGCCAAGAAAATGCACTGGTAGTAACAAACACCCTCTTCCAACAACACAAGAGAAGACTCTACACATGGACATCACCAGATGGTCAACACCAAAA
>NW_011467503.1:0-521 GCF_000754665.1 Bison bison bison | reverse complement strand
GAGTTAACTTACAGCTCCAGTTAATAAAGTTCCTGGGCATGACAAGAGTGTTTAGTTTACAAACCCCTCAGATGGCTCTCTGACTTGCCTGACAGGTTTACCCGGACTCCTACAGCTACGATTGTTTACAGTCTCCCAACAGTGAGAGGCACGGGAAGCTTAAGATATTCAAATAGTATAGAGCCTCTCGGAGAGTTAGAAATTGTCAGAATAGAACTAGTAGAAGATTTCATTGTTGAGCCAATGCTTGCTGCCATGTTTCCACATCCCCTGTATTGTACCCTTGGAAGTGTATTAATTAATATAGTTGGTATGTATAAAAATAAGTAGTGGCCTTGGTGTTAACAACTTTAGACCCTTAAGGTAATAAATGCTTTCCTTTGTTGTAAACCCATTGCACCTTTGTCCTATAGGAATGCAACTTTATCTAACACCTTTGGAGGATAGTGCCAAACTTTAAAATTATTACTCTTAGAGAAAATAAGTCTTATGGTTGACAAACCTTGGTCAGAATCATAAAA
>NW_011467502.1:0-506 GCF_000754665.1 Bison bison bison | reverse complement strand
GTGGGAGAGGGAGAGGGTGGGATGATTTGGGAGAATGGCATTGAAATATGTATAATATCATATATGGAACGAGTCGCCAGTCCAGGTTCGATGCACGATACTGGATGCTTGGGGCTGGTGCACTGGGACGACCCAGAGGGATGGTATGGGGAGGGAGGAGGGAGGAGGGTTCAGGATGGGGAACACATGTATACCTGTGGCGGATTCATTTCGATATTTGGCAAAACCAATACAATATTGTAAAGTTTAAAAATAAAATAAAATTAAAAAAAAAAAGACTACTACTCTCCCCATGTGTCTCCAAAATTTTTAAATTTAAACTATATAAATTTCATAGAAGACTGAGTGCAATATCGCATTTTAAGTCTAGTTTTAGAAACATGTGAGTAGTAATGATGAAATAGGAAACATTACTAATCATGTGAAAATGCTTGCTACAGAGTATTACAGAATAAACCTGAATAGTTAGCCAAATATCTCCCTATATAGTAAGCTAATGGCAAAAA
>NW_011467501.1:0-559 GCF_000754665.1 Bison bison bison | reverse complement strand
GACTCACAAAGTTCCCCGGCATCCCGGTCTCCCTGGAGAGGAACACCGAGGTTTTCCGGCACCACTTCCTCTGAGCCCCTTCTACGCTCCTGATCTCCACAGGAGGGTCGACTCCCCTGCTTTGTCTGGAAGGGTTCCCGACCTTCCGGTCGCACCTCAGGATGAGGCCGGTCTCACGACGACATTCCAGACGTGGCCTCGTGGGTGCTTCCACATTGCGAAGCACCCCGATTTCCCGGTCCCCTCTTGGTAAGAACCCCGATGCCCGGACACCTCTCCGAACTCCACCCTGTGAATGAAGTCAACACGAAGGGGCAGTGACTCGCCCGTGCATCGTCCGGAAAAGACCCCCAGGTTCCAAATACCGCTCGACAAGTGGCCTCTCTCCCCGGGGACACCTCGAGAGTCAAGCGGAGTTCCATGCCTCAACCCAAGACGAGGCCTGACTCTCCTGTCCCGAGTCTGCAGGGACCCTGCGATCGGAGTCTGAAATCACAGGAACCCTGAGGTTCCAGCCTCAACTGGAGATGAGGCCCTCTTCCAATGCACCAAACCCCGT
>NW_011467500.1:0-861 GCF_000754665.1 Bison bison bison | reverse complement strand
GGGCCAACACAAGAGGCATCCTGAATTCCCCGTCGTAACTCGAGAATCCTGCTACACCTCGAGAAAAACCACGTGGTTCCCCCGTCATCGCAAGATGTAGCCCTGTGCCGCTACAGCGTCTCAGGAGAAGTCCCACGTTAGGTATTGGAGGTCGAAATGGTACTTGGCACCCTTGATGCGACCCACAAAGTTCCCCGACATCCCGGTCTCCCTCGAGAGGAACACCGAGGTTTTCCTGCCCCCCTTCCTCTGAGCCTCTTCTCCCCTCCTGATCTGGACAGGAGGGTCGACTCCCCTGCTTTGTCTGGAAGGGGTTCCCGACCTTCCGGTCGCACCTCAGGATGAGGCCGGTCTCACGACGACATTCCAGACGTGGCCTCGTGGGTGGTTCCACATTCCGAAGGGCCCCCGATTTCCCGGTCCCCTCTTGATAAGAACCCGATGTCCGGACACCTCTACGAACTCCACCCTGTGAATGAAGTCAACACGAAGGGGTAGTGACTCGCCCGTGCATCGTCGGGAAAAAACCCCCAGGTTCCAAATACCGCTCGACATGTGGCCTGTCTCCCCGGGAACACCTCGAGAGGCAAGCGGAGTTCCATGCCTCAACCCAAGACGAGGCCTGACTCTCCTTTCCCAAATCAGCAGGGACCCTGGGATCGGAGTCTGAAATCAGAGGAACCCTGAGGTTCCTGCCTCAACTGGAGATGAGGCCCTCTTCCAATGCACCAAACCCAGTGGAGTGCCGACAGGCCCCTCCCACCTCCAATTTCCCTGACTTCTCAGAGCCACCATGAGAAGCCCCCTGAGGTCACCTGCACAAGTCG
The DNA here is from genome assembly GCF_000754665.1 of Bison bison bison. Classification (NCBI taxonomy): domain Eukaryota; kingdom Metazoa; phylum Chordata; class Mammalia; order Artiodactyla; family Bovidae; genus Bison; species Bison bison. The sequence continues at coordinate 34 of NW_011467500.1, read as the reverse complement.
AGGGACCCCAGGGTGTCCTGCCTCAACCCGAGAA
>NW_011467499.1:0-503 GCF_000754665.1 Bison bison bison | reverse complement strand
TACTTAGCATGTAAAAATGGTTAAAATGGTAAAAATTTAAGTTAGATTTTTTTTTACAACAATTAAAAATATTTAACAACCAGGAAAAGAATTTGAATAGACATTTCACCAAAAATACTGCTTAACATGATTGAAAGTGAAAGAAATTAAGTCGCTCAGTGCTGTCCGACTCTTTGCGACCCCATGGACTGTCGCCTATCAGGCTCCTCCATCCATGGGATTTTCCAGGCAAGAGTGCTGGGGTGGATTGTCATTTCCTTCTCCAGGGGATCTTCCTGGCCCAGGAATCGAACCCAGGTCTCCTGCATTGCAGGCACACACTTTACCTTCTGAGCCACCAGGGAAGCCCTTAGCAAAATGTAAATCAGTTTCATTGAAATACTACTTCACACACATTAGCTTGGCTATAATCAAAACCAGGAAAAATAACAAGTGCGGCAGAGGATGTGGAGAAAATGAATCTTCATATATTGCTGAAAAGATGTTGAAAATATACTGCTAAA
>NW_011467498.1:0-502 GCF_000754665.1 Bison bison bison | reverse complement strand
GCCGCAACTCGAGAAAAATCCACGTGGTTCCCCCGTCCATGCAACGATGAAGCCCTTTCCCGCTCCAGTGTCTCAGGAGAAGTCCACGTTAGGTATTGGAGGTCGAAATGGGACTTGGCACCCTTGATGCGACCCACAAAGTGCCCCGACATCCCGGTCTCCCTCGAGAGGAACACCGAGGTTTTCTGGCACCACTTCCTCTGAGCCCCTTCCTACCCTCCTGATCTGGACAGGAGGGTCGACTCCCCTGCTTTGTCTGGAAGGGGTTCCCGACCTTCCGGTCGCACCTCAGGATGAGGCCGGTCTCACGACGACATTCTACACGTGCCTCGTGGGTGGTTCCACATCCGAAGGACCCCGATTTCCCGGTCCCCTCTTGATAAGAACCCGATGCCCGGACACCTCTTCGAACTCCACCCTATGAATGAAGTCAACACGAAGGGGTAGTGACTCGCCCGTGCATCGTCGGGAAAAAAACCCCCAGGTTCCAAATACCGCTCGA
>NW_011467497.1:0-510 GCF_000754665.1 Bison bison bison | reverse complement strand
AAGGCCTTGAGCCCAAAAGGCGAGGCCTTGCTGCGACGCCAGGTTGTGCCAACAGAGGGCGGACTACGTGGTTCCCTGCTCCAAGCAGTCCCAGTTCCCTGACCTGTGGTCCGCACCCCTCCGCCGCGCCCACTGGATGCCGATCCTTGGGGACCCAGGAGCGCACGCAATGGGCGTTCCCAGCGCCACGGCGACCCCGAGAGGCAACGGGGAAGCCTCCCCACCCCCGCCAGGAGCGACCCCGCCCCGCGCCGCCCCGCCCCTGCCATGCTCCCGGTGCCTTCCCAGCCGCAGTGGGGATCCCCGGAGCACAACTGGGACCGCCCCCCATCCCCGCCACGACCCGATTCCCGACGCGCGCCGCCCGGCTTCGCCCCGCCCCGGGCGCGCTCCCGGTGCGCGGCCCACCTTCACCACGGGCTCCCGGTGAGCCCCGCCCCCACGCCCGGTTCCAGGAGAGCCTCTGGGACCTCGCTCCCGCCGCCCGGTGAAACGGGAGGACAATCCATC